>NC_091988.1:190350800-190643300 GCF_044704955.1 Pristiophorus japonicus | reverse complement strand
CCCTGAGGCACCCCACTAGTCACTGCCTCCCATTCTGAAAAGGACCCATTTATCCCGACTCTCTGTTCCTGTCTGCCAACCAGTTCTCTATCCACATCAGTACATTACCCCCAATACCATGTGCTTTGATTTTGCACATCACTCTCTTGTGTGGGACCTTGTCAAAAGCCTTTTGAAAGTCCCAATTGTGAGGATATTAGATGAAGATGGTACCAGGCTCAGCTATCATGCATTCCATAGTTGAACAGCTGGCCAACAATCTCTGTCTAAGTGCCCTGTGGCAGACTTAGCTCAGTAGCAGTTCAAACGCCCATGTGTTAGAAGGTTGTGGATTCTAAATCCCGCTCCAGTGAGTTGAGCATATAATCTAGGCCAACACTTTAAGTGTAGTACTGAGGGAGTGCTGCATTGTTGGAACTGCCTCAGTTTAACATCTTATCCAAGAGGTGGCACCTCTGACCATGCAGCATCCCTCAGTATTGACTGGAGTGTCAGCCTGGATCATGTGCTCAAGTGTCTGGGGTGGGACAAGAACGCACAACCTTCTGTCTCGGGGACGAGAGACTAGGATTAAGGAGAGAGGCCAGCTAGTGTCCCTGCTCCTAATTATATTGTGCAATGAGAAGAACAGTGGTGGTGCTGGAGGTCTGCTGTCACCCTAGTGAGTGTCAACACCTTCAGGGGAGGGGGAGAGATACAAACTACAGAACTTGCCAATTCAACCACAAGTAAAATGAGCAGCAGTGAGATCTTATTCCAGCAGCTAGCCTTCTCAGGATTGAGAGATAAGGATTTGTTTGGACACACTGTGTTACCAAGGACTGAATCCATCTTGATTACCAATAATTCTTATGGTTTATCTAGAATTGTAAATTCAAGGAAGTTGCAGCTGCTTGAATAGCATAAGTACAGTGAAATAGTTGCACGATGTGCATAAAGCAAGTCGATGAGATTGCGTTGTGTAGAACATAAGAACATATAAACTAGGAGCAGGAGTAGAACGTACGGCCCCTCGAGCCTGCTCCGCCATTCAATAAGATCATGACTGATCGTTGACCTCAAGTCCACTTTCCCGCCCGATCTCCATATCCCTTGATTCCCCTCAAATCCAAAAATCTATTGATCTCAGTCTTGCATATACTCATCGACTCAGCATCCACAGCCCGTTGGGATAGAGAATTCCAAAGATTAACAACCTTCTGAGTGAAGACATTCCTCCTCATCTCAGTTTTAAATAGCTAACCCCTTTGCCTAAGACTGTGCCGCCTAGTTCTAGACTCTCCAGCCAGGGGAAACAACCTCTCAGCATCTACCCTGTAAATCCCCCTCAGTCTTATATGTTTCAATGAGATCATCTCTCATTCTTGTAAACTCCAGAGATAGATAGATAGATAGAAAATAGGTGCAGGAGTAGGCCATTCGGCCCTTCGAGCCTGCACCGCCATTCAATGAGTTCATGGCTGAACATGCAACTTCAGTACCCCATTCCTGCTTTCTCGCCATACCCCTTGATCCCCCTAGTAGTAAGGACTACATCTAACTCCTTTTTGAATATATTTAGTGAATTGGTCTCAACAACTTTCTGTGGTAGAGAATTCCACAGGTTCACCATTCTCTGGATGAAGAAGTTTCTCCTCATCTCGGTCCTAAATGGCTTACCCCTTATCCTTAGACTGTGACCCCTGGTTCTGGACTTCCCCAACATTGGGAACATTCTTCCTGCATCTAACCTGTCTAAACCCGTCAGAATTTTAAACATTTCTATGAGATCCCTCTCTCATTCTTCTGAACTCCAGTGAATACAAGCCCAGTTGATCCAGTCTTTCTTGATATGTCAGTCCCGCCATCCCAGGAATCAGTCTGGTGAACCTTCGCTGCACTCCCTCAATAGCAAGGATGTCCTTCCTCAAGTTAGGAGACCAAAACTGTACACGATACTCCAGGTGTGCCTCACCAAGGCCCTGTACAACTGTAGTAACACCTCCCTGCCCCGTACTCAAATCCCCTCGCTATGAAGGCCAACATGCCATTTGCTTTCTTAACCGCCTGCTGTACCTGCATGCCAACCTTCAATGACTGATGTACCATGACACCCAGGTCTCGTTGCACCTCCCCTTTTCCTAATCTGTCACCATTCAGATAATAGTCTGTCTCTCTGCTTTTACCACCAAAGTGGATAACCTCACATTTATCCACATTCTACTTCATCTGCCATGCATTTGCCCACTCACCTAACCTATCCAAGTCACTCTGCAGCCTCATAGCATCCTCCTCGCAGCTCACACTGCCACCCAACTTAGTGTCATCCGCAAATTTGGAGATATTAAATTTAATCCCCTCGTCTAAATGTAAACAGCTGGGGCCCCAGCACAGAACCTTGCGGTACCCCACTAGTCACTGCCTGCCATTCTGAAAAGTACCCATTTACTCCTACTCTTTTCTTCCTGTCTGCCAACCAGTTCTCAATCCATGTCAGCCCACTACCCCCAATCCCATGTGCTTTAACTTGGGGAAGGTACTGAAAATCCCCTGATGCCCATGGAACCATAGCCCAGAAAGGAGTTAACATCTTCAAGAGAAGAGAGGTAAAATGTTGGTGGTAGATAAAAGTAATCATTGTGCTTTTGAAAAAAACTTTCAAGAAGCTTTCAAAAAGGCAAATGGTCTGGACTTAACTGTGTTGTGAGCCTTGCTTCAAGGCATTGTGCAGAAAAATAAATAAATGGGAGGGATTGAAAATGGTCAATGCCAGTAGTTCAAAACAGGCTGATGGCAAATCGTGCCCGATTTATATTCCATTGACTTCAATTATAGGCCCATAGTATGTTGAGCAGTTACACACCTCTGGCATAGCTGCCTCGGTGCCTAATCTGGTGCCAGTTGGGAATATTGCTTCGCGCAGCAAATGCCAGGCTTGCAACACAGCAGCAACTTTTACAACGTGGCTTTCTGATAGGGTTTAAGTTTAACTTACATTACAAAAAAAAGCCTTGAAAGTAGCTCGTGGTGATTGGCAGAGCAGAAATGACGTGACATCCCTGATTGTCACATTATGCAAATATTCACGTACATTTGAAGGAATGTTGCCACGGTAACCACCCCCCATTAGAAGAATCCTGGAAAGTGTTTAGCATTGAAGATCATGGCTCAGTTGGTAGCATTCTTGCCTCGGGGTCTGAAGATTGTGGGTTTGAGCCCCATTCCAAGGTTCGAGCTCCGACCTTGGCTGACACACCAGTGCAGTGCTGAGGGAGTGCCGCAGCATTCAAGCTGTTGTCCTTTGGCTGTGACATTAAATGAAGATCCTGCCTTCCTGTTCCAGTGGATCAGGTGGAAATTACAATTCTTACAGCTCTATTCATAGAAGAGTGCCTGATTCTAACAGTGTTCTGGCAAACACCTCCCCCCCCCCTCCCCCCGACCCCCCGTCACCCCCAACCCCCTCCCAAACAACACAACTAAAAACAGGTGAATTTATCTTATGGCTGCAACATTTCTGCCAGTCCAAGCACTTTGAAACTTTTTCCTACATAAATGCAAGTATTCTTTAAAAAAATCATAATGACTGGTTTCTTTTGTGCCCTCTCTCTTATTGGCACCAGGAGATTGGAGTGGAGTTGATGTCGAAGATCTGGACTTCCAGAAGGCATTTGACAAGGTGTCACATAAAAGGTTACTGCACAAGATAAAAGTTCACGGGGTTGGGGGTAATATATTAGCATGGATAGAGTATTGGCTAACTAACAGAAAACAGAGATAAATGGTTCATTCTCGGTTTGGCCAGTGGGGTGCCGCAGGGATCAGTGCTGAGACCCCAACTATTTACAATCTATATTAACAACTTGGAAGAAGGGACAGAGTGTAACGTAGCCAAGTTTGCTGATGATACGAAGATGGGAGGAAAAGCAATGTGTGAAGAGGACACAAAAAATCTGCAAAAGGACGTAGACAGGCTAAGTGAGTGGGCAAAAATTTGGCAGATGGAGTATAATGTTGTAAAGTGTGAGGTCATGCACTTAGGCAGAAAAAAATCAAAGAGCAAGTTATTATTTCAATGGAGAAAGATTGCAAAGTGTTACAGTACAGCGGGACCTCGGGATACTTGTGCATGAAACACAAAAGGATAGTATGCAGGTACAGCAAGTGTTCGGGAAGGCCAATGGAATCTTGGCCTTCATTGCAAAGGGGATGGAGTATAAAAGCAGGGAAGTCTTGCTACAGTTATACAGGGTATTGGTGAGGCTACACCTGGAATACTGCGTGCAGTTTTGGTTCCCATATTTAAGAAAGGATATGCTTGCTTTGGAGGCAGTTCAGAGAAGGTTCACTAGGTTGATTCCGGGGATGAGGAGGTTGACTTATGAGGAAAGGTTGAGTAGTTTGGGCCTCTACTCATTGGAATTCAGAAGAATGAGAGGTGATCTTATCGAAACGTATAAGATTATGAGGGGGTTTGACAAGGTGGATGCAGAGAGGATGTTTCCACTGATGGGAGAGATTAGAACTAGAGGGCATGATCTTAGAATAAGGGCCCGCCCATTTAAAACAAAGATGAGGAGAAATTTCTTCTCTCAGAGGGTTGTGAATTTGTCGAATTCGCTGCCTCAGAGAGCTGTGGAAAATGGGTCATTGAGTAGATTTAAGACAGATATAGACAGTTTCTTAACCGATAAGGGAATAAGGGATTATGGGGAGCGGGCAGGGAAGTGGATCTGAGTCCACGATTGGATCAGCCATGATCGTATTAAATGGCGGAGCAGGTTTGAGGGGCTGTATGGCCTACTCATGCTCCTATTTCTTATGTTCTAATGTTCTTATGTTTTTATCGAATGGCGGAGCAGATTCGATGGGCCATATGGCCTACTCCAACTCAACCTTGCTCCTGCTCCTATTTCATATGTTCTTAACGGCCATTAGCACAGGAGAAGCTCCTGGTACCTGTGCTGTCGTAGTCTGGAGTGAGTCTTCAGGGGAAGCGGGGAGAAAGTTGTCTGTGGGAACGGTGGGAAAGAGAATGAAAATACCATGTAGACATAACAGCATCACTGTGTCACGAATAATAACCACATGTTGCATCTGTTTACGACCTGATCATTTACAGATGACAATGTTCCTTTAAGTAGCCCTTCCAGGATCTGGTGCCTGCTTGGAGCTCCCAGGTGTGTGTTTTAAGTTTTTCATTTACTTGTTCACGGGATGTAAGCGTCACTGGCAAGGCCGGCATTTATTGCCCCTCGAGAAGGTGGTGTTGAGCCGCCTTCTTGAACCGCTGCCGTCCGTGTGGTGAAAGTGCTCCCACAGTGCTGACACAGCGGTTTGGCACAACCGAGTGTCTCGTTGTGCCATTTCAGAGGGCAGTTAAGAGTCAACCACATCGCTGCGGGTCTGGAGTCACATAGAGGCCAGACCGGGTAAGGACGGCAGATTTCCTTCCCTGAAGGACATGAGTGAACCAGACGGGTTTTTCCGACAATCCGGTTGTTTCATGGGGCCAGACTTTCGGCTTCATTGCCGGCGATTTTTTCGGCATTACAGCTGGTTTTTCACCCGGCGAGTTTCCAGGTACGTTTTTGAACGTTATCGCCCACATCTGAAGTCGCTCGCCGGGACCAAACCGCCCACATGCAACGCCTTGAACAACTGCTAGGGCGTAAGTTTGGGCTCAACCGCCAATGTCCAAATCGCCACGAGACCGACCCTGTAAAAGCTGCTTACCAGGGCGGTAAAGGGGGACCCTGCAAAGAAAGGTAAGTGAAAGGTTATTTAATTATTTTTTTTTAATTTTACCACGGCGATTAGGGTTAAAACTGTCTTGGGAATGCTTTGCATGTAGTTTTTTTTAATGATAGTTTTTTCTTTGTTTTCCTCCCTCCATAGGCCCAACCGCAGCCTCGGCCTAAATTTCACTACTTACCGTCCATTCCGGTAACGACCGCCCATTTGGCTAACTTTGCACTTACCCGCCGAGAAAACCGCCAAGAATGAGTGTGCAACGCCCATTTTTTTCGCTGGACGATCAGTTCTACACACCTTTATCCTCAAAATGGAAATTCTCGCCCACTTTTTTCGCCGAACGTTAGCGATCCTTCTCAGCGGGCAATCGAGCGTTGAGGGCCTTTATGGAAAGTGTGGCCCATGGTCACCATTACAGACACTAGCTTTTTATTCCAGATTTATTTAATTAACTGAATTTAAATTCCCCAGCTGCCACGGTGGGATTTGAACTCACGTCTCCGGATCATTAGTCCAGACTTCTGGATTACTTGAACAATAACATTACCACTGTGCGATCGTACCCATACCCTTTTACACACATAAAGCCTCTTAAAGGGTAAAAATGCAGGAGAGGGAATACAACACAGAGGTATGGGTCCAGAAAGGTTCCTGGATATCATGACAGATAAATCAAAACTTTGACTGTCCTGGAAAGACTGGTGTATTTACAACAACAACTTGCATTTATATAGCGCCTTTAACGTATTAAACCATCCCAAGGCGCTTCACAGGAGCTTTATCAAACAAAAGAACAGAGGAGGCTGAGGGGAGACCTTATTGAGGTGTATAAAATTATGAGGGGCCTAGACAGAATGGATAGGAAGGACCTATTTCCCTTAGCAGAGGGGTCAAGAACCAGGGGACATAGATTTAAAGTAATTGGTAGGAGGTTTAGAAGGGATTTGAGGAGAAATTACTTCACCCAGAGGGTGGTGGGGGTCTGGAACTCACTGCCTGAAAGGGTGGTAGAGGCAGAAACTCTCATTCCATTTAAAAAGTACTTGGAAGTGCACTTGAAGTGCCGTAACCTACAGGGCTACGGACCAAACGCTGGAAAGTGGGATTAGGCTGGATGGCTCTTTGTCAGCCGGCGCAAACACAATGGGCCGAAAGGCCTCCTTCTGTGTTGTAAATTTCGATGGCTTTATGGTTCTATGAAGATTTGACACCGAGCTACATAAGGAGATATTAGGACAGATGAACAAAAGCTTGGTGAAAGTGGTAGATTTTACAGAGCATCTTAAAGGAGGTGAGAGAGGCGGAGAGGTTTAGCAAGGGAATTCCAGAGCTTAGGGTCACAAGATCTGGAGGCACAGCCGCCAAGAGTACACCCTAGTACACACAGATATACAACTAAAAGAGCTGTATGACTTTACAATGTGTTGTGCTGCCTTGAAATGTGTGGATAAATGTAGTTAATCCCAGATATTTCAGTGTTACTGCAGTTTGGGTCACCAGGTAGAGATTATGGTCTTGTATTTTCTTTGTTTTCCCTTCTTTACTGTAGTAATGAGATATCATTAGGATTTAGTAAGCCTTTTATCACTTAATGACATCCAGGGCTTAATGTCACACTGAGTTAGGATTCTAAAATAGTCCGTTCAAATCCCTTCATGCAGTGGACTAGGTTAATATACAAATGACATAAGAGAGGGGGAGGGTAAAACCAACCCAAAAAAATCAATGGATACAAAGAAAGAAAAACATAATTTCTATAGCGCCTTTCACGACCACCGGACGTCCCAAAGCGCTTTACAGCCGATTAAGTACTTTTTGAACTGTAGGGAAGGAGGCGGGAAAGTTCAGCAGGAGAGGCAACCCTGTTTCATCTTGCACATCTCCCAGCATCCAATGCAAAGCAGCAGCATTGCTGTGTGTTGGCTACAGACGGTTGATGCGGAAACCAGGGGCATGAATGAAGTCGGAAGCAGTAGAGTTTACCCATGTTGAGCCATTTGGAAAAACTGTCTCCAGATGCCTTTTGTATTGTTGGGGATTTTAACCGGGGGAGGGGGGGTGGGACGAGGAGCCCAGAAGCAGGCGGGGAACCCGGGGAGTCCGGGGACATGGCGGCCAGGATGATATTAATGGCCAGGTCTCATTTCTATACATTTTCCCGGCACCTCACCCGAACCCGACTAACAGAGTTGGGACTCTTTACCTTAGAGCAGCGTAGACTTAGGGGGGATATAGAAACATAGAAACATAGAAAATAGGTGCAGGAGTAGGCCCTTCGAGCCTGCACCACCATTCAATATGGGGTTTATAAGATAATGAAGGGAATAGACAGTGTTCCTGAAGACCATTTATTTCAACAAAATGGACTAGGCAGGACCAGGGGGCACAAATTTACGTTGTATAAGGCTAGATCTAGGTTAGATGTCAGGGGATGGTTCATTTCCCAGAGAATAGTGGACCTCTGGAACAAGCTGCCCTCTCATGTGGTGGATGCAGACTCACTGAATTCCTTCAAGCAAAAGCTGGATTTGTTTGTGCCTGCAGAAGAGATTAACTCTTACAGAAGGTAGCTACTGCAGGGAATTTAATGGCCAGAGTGATGTCCTGAGCTAGTTTCAATCGCCTAGATGGGTCGGAGAGGAATTTCTCAGATTTTTTGGCCTCTCCCAGGAGATGACATGGTTTCGATGGGGTGGAGTGTATTGGGTGGGACAGGCTCGATGAACCAGATGGTCTTTACCTGTCCATCATTGTTCGTATGTTCGTAGATCCATTACCTGATTAGCGGGCGGCAGCGGGATTTTGGCAGCAAGTGGTCGCAGCCAGGAACTCGGCAGTCAGCTGATCGTGGGGAGACTCTGGAGCAATGTTCCCGCTTAAAAAAAAGATGTTATGCGGGATACCTTTACGCGCAGTATCTTAGATGGAACGGCTTGTGAGCAGCCTGCATGGTACCTTCCCGATTGCTGCGTGACCACACACTGCTCGGGAGGCTATCGAGAGGCAGGTGCTGGGTGCTGGTGGATCTCTGGAGGAGATTAGGGAGGAGGAAGAAAGCCTGGGACAAGGAAAGCCCAAGGCCTCCTTATGAGGCCTAGATACTTCTCCTGAACCACAAGGAAACCTAAAAAAAAAATGTTTTAATCCTTATCTGCCTGGGCCTCTTCTGACCAACTATCCACCTCCCAGCAGGTCTGGCATGAATTAAAATCAGGGCCCGTACTTGGTCAAAGCCAAGGCCTGCCCAATTGCCCAAAGTACCGCCCCGATGGCCACCGAGAGACCGGGCGGTACTTTGCCAGGAAGATTCCTCTGAAAGAGATGGCAGTCCCGACGACCGGCAAAATAACAGCTTACGCCGTCAATCTGGGCGGCAGCAGACAGGAGCTCCCAATCTCGGCGGCAAATGCGATCCTCGCCAAGGTGCCGCCGAGGATTGAGTCGAGCCCAGGGAATGGGGGGGGGGGGGGAAGACCTAAAAATAAAAATCTTTTAAAAAAAGCACTGGAACACCTTCAGGGGACCCCATACAGTTGAATCGCTGGGAAAAAAATGTAAAAGATGTTCACTAACCTTTTTTTGCAGGTCTTCTTACTTACTGTCAGGGTTAGACCTGCCTCCACATGGCGGTCGTTCCCTCTGCTGCCGCCGACTCCCGCCCCCACCAATATGGCAGCTCGGCGGGCGGGAGGTCACTTACGCGACTTGGCCGCCAGAGGCCATCAGCAGGCAGTTCCCGACGGTTCTCCCCTCCCGCCGGCTGCACACCTGGGGGAACCTGTCACCGAGGAGAGAGCGGCGAAAAAAACCCGCCGGCAGCCGGCGGCAGTGGACGGTAAGGCCACCAATTTCGGGCCCATAGAGTTAATAAATGCGCGAGTGACACCGAAACAGGAAAAAAAAACAATACTGTATCTTGTATCATATTGACAGACTGATCCGTTATCAAATCTGGTTTGAGCACCTCAAGGAAAAGAGTGTCTCTGTCTTGATGCTAATCCTCCGACTATCCCAGGATCATCCTCGAAGGGAATCCGAGCATCAGTAATTCACCGTCTCCTCCGACCTCCTGCTTCTCCCAACCCCCTCTGCCCCTCACCCTCACTTCCACAAATACGCACAAGGAGCTGATGAATTTCTTCATCTTGAAGATTTTGAGCGGGAAATTGTTTACAGAGGACGGTAACAGCTGCAACTATTTTGAGTTGTAACTTAAATCAAGTGCCCCCTGATTAAAGGGGGAGGCACACTCCAAAAACGTTTCAACTGCCCCTTTGTTTTTTTTTTTGGAGGGGGGGGGGTTTTGAGGGCACTAAAACACAAATTATACAAAAGCCCCCTGGCTAAAAGGGGGGGGGGGAGCCGGCACTAAAACCGACAAACTTAAACAAATTAAACTTTGGACATTACAATCAAATAAAAATTTGGTTGCCGGGGGTGATGATGCATTCCAGTCCCTCCAGCGCCCACCTCTCGCGGAAAGCGGTAACAGCTGCAAGGCGGGACTTCTTGGGCCAGGTGCCAATGACCCGCTCCCCACCAGCTAAATTGGGCTTACCGCCCCCGACAGGAAATTGGGTGCAAAATCTCGCGCTCAACTTCCTCTCGGGGGCGGGACCGGGACGCTAACCAACGCGAATTTTCCAGCGCTATGCGGAGAGACGTATAGCGCTGGCTGAAACACAGGGCCCTCCACTTCCATTATCCCTGCCTCCTGCTTCCATCCCCTCTTCTTCCACCATCCCCTCCTCTTCCTTTTTCCCTTCCTCCTGCTTCCATCCCCCTGTGCTCGCTGACCTACATTGGCTCTCGGTTAAACAACGCCGCGATTTCAAAATTCTCATCCTTCTTTACAAATCACTCCGTGGCCTCGCCCCTCCCTGTCTCTGTAATCCCCTCCAGCCTCACAACCCCCCCGAGATGTCTGCGCTCCTCAAAGTCCGCCCTCCTGAGCATCCCTGATTATAACTGCTCAACCATTGGTGGCCGTGCCTTCAGCAGTTTGGGCCCTAAGCTCGGGAACTCCCTCCCTAAACCTCTCCGCCTCTCTACCTCTCTTTCCTCCTTTAAGACGCACCTTAAAACCTACCTCTTTGACCAAGCTTTTGGACATTTGCCTTAATTTCTTCTTTTGTGGCTCGGTGTCAAATTTACCTGTTTTGTCTTGTTACACTGTTGTGAAGCGCCTTGGGACATTTTACTACTTTAAAGGCGCTATATAAACAAAAGTTATTATTGTTATTAAAGGGGCGGGCATGCTGCGGACTCTGCATTAGGGAGAAGGGGCCACCGCGAGACTATTGGGAGCGGGGTGCCATGGCAGCAGTCCAGCCACAGAAGCAGAGTGTCAGGATGCAACATGGCGGCACGGACCCCGTGATAAGAAGATGAGAAGGGCGCAACCGGTAAGTCGGCCATTTTTGACATTTTCAGCACCGCACCTCCCCTTTCATTTTCACCCCGCGAGCGGCCTAAAGCTGTCGCCGGCATTGCCTTAAGGGGCACGCCTGAGTTTTCGCTCTGGGGCCAAAATGGGTCGCTGCGCACGGTTGTCATCAGCGACGCAGTGGCCCGAGGCGCTACCGTCAGGAGCGGGCGCTACAAGTTAGCGCTGCCGCTAAACCCCCGTGGAATTTCCCAGGAGCAATGCCGTGCCCAGACGAAAAGTCGATTCGCCCCGTTAGCATCCCCGGGATTATTTCCCGAGAGATTCTATGTGGATGCTTGAGCTATTATCCCCACCTCCTGCTTCCATCCCCTCCTCATCCTCCACCCCTCCTCTTCCTCCACTCCCTCCTCTTCCTCCATCCCCTCCTCCTCCTCCATCCCCTCCTCTTCTCCGTGCTGTCCGAGTCATCATCTGCAAGTAGAGGACAACATTTCAGTCTGTAGCGGGGGGCGGAGGGGGTGTTGGTCAAGCTGAGATGTGAGCTGTTCCATCTCACATTATGCCAGCAAGGAGTTCCATCTCTACATGTCCACACCAATAATGGGCGACAAAGTGTGTGTTCAACCGTGGGTGCCTTAACATTGCATGTCCTTTCATGTCATGAGTGGCGCTGACACCAGAGATTAGTATAACCTTACTACGTGGCAGCACCGGATCTGCATCCATGTCTGTGGTTGCACGGCGGCACTCATCCACCAATGCCAATGCATGCTCCTCCAGCCTGGTCAATTTGACCACCTCTTCTGGGCCCCCTCTGGTTGCACGTAGGCTTGCCTTGTTGGTTGTTTTTTTGTTCTGCATAAAGAAAGATTGCAGCCTTTAGCCCCTTTGTTGATGCCCCTCACACACACTCCCACACACACACACACACACATCTGGTGCACAACCTTTTTGGCCTTGGACAGGAGGGGGCGAATAAATTTGTACTCTAGCTGCCGCCAGCAAATCGTTGCAACGTTTGTGGCATTGGTCCCTATCCTGCTCCACGTTGCCCATTGCAGTCACCATCTCACCGATCTCCATCCAAATTCATCGGTATTAGGCTGGTGGAGGTTTGCAACGACTATCCCGGGTGAGTTTGTTGTACCTGCGCTCCACCTCCGTCACTAGTTCCTCCAATTCCTGTTCATTGAACCACGGAGCTCTGGGCCTGGTTTTGTCAGTCTTCATAGAAGATTTCTGGCCACTCATCCTCAATGATGAGAGGAATGGCTGCTGAAGAGTTTGTGGGTTTTAATTTCTCACACTGCTCCCCTCTGCAACTCAGACTGCCCCCTCTGCAATGTCACCTCTCTGCTCTCCAGGCTCCAACACTCTCCTCTCCCCTCTCACACTCACAGGTGGAATAAAGTGGTCTGCTTTCATGCGTGTGTGCAGTTCACCAATCAGCCTCCAACGGCCACGAAATGATGTCACGTCGGCAGAAGAAAATTCCAATAAAAAAAATACACGAAGTCTCGCGCATGCGCAGTGGAGGCCCTCCGAAGATCCTCGAGTGGAGAGGCCTCCAACTGACGCACAATAGTGACGCCGGCCGGACACTCCCGCTCCCGTCCGCCGACTGCCGCTCCCGCTGCCGCCCACAAAACGGAGCCAAAAGTGGCTCGCTATGGGACGCGGCGGCAGCAGGTGGCAAAAACATAGCTCCCGCCCGGGGACCTCCGAGAAATGGGCGGTGACCAAATTCAGCCCCATTACCTGCTCATTGTCACATTGCTGTTTGTGGGAGCTTGCTTGTGTGCAAATTGGCTGCCGCGTTTCCTACATTACAACAGTGGCAACACTTCAAAAAAGTACTTCATTGGTTGTAAAGCTCTTTGAGATGTCTGGTGGTTGTGAAAGGCACTGTAGAAATCCAAGTCTTTCTTTCTTTCTGTTGGCCACTCCAAAGCATCATCTCCATGATTCAGCATTACAATGTGCCTGAAAGAAAGTGGAGTCAGTTCTGATCATTCCTAATATTCATGTGAGCTACAGATATCCTTGTAACTGATAGCACAGTTCTTCATCTGGCTCTTGCTGATCCAAACCCTGTGAAGCTAGTTCCTCAGGTCCATTGCTAAGTATATATGCCGTAGCCTACAGAAATTCTACAGTGAATCAGGCTCGTCTGGCTGTTGTTAACCCTTGCTTGCCTTCTTTCATTCGGTGTCACTTAAAGCACAAAGGTTGAGATGCTTTTGAAGAACCATACAGCGTTTAGTTTAGTTAGGCCCTTGTACCAACAATTCTGCTGTTATGGTCTCCCTTGGAAATTGGAATTACCACATGCACCAATCTTCTGTCAAAGTGCAGACTATGCATTTGTCTGTACCAGCAGGTGGACACAGAAGAGCTCTGAGACAGCCTAACTTGATCGACAGCTGATGCTTTTCTATGGGGGAAATTTCCGAGCGGAGTTGTTGGGGAATAAAGCATATTGTTACAAAAGCTCCGCAAAGCTAAGTAACAACAGAAATCTAAGAGAATATCAACAGCAAGAACTTTAACACAGAGCTGAGATGGGTGGACACGGACAAATCCTAATTGGCTCTTTAAAGCTGCATTTTCATATACCGACTAGTTCCTAGCAACCCTGGATGTCCATTATTTTTTTAATTAGTTGTCAGAATATGGGTGTCACTGGTAAGGCTGGCATTTATTGCCCATTCTTAGTTGCTCTGAGAAGGTGGCACTACAATGAGTGGCTTGCGAGGCCACTTTAGAAGACAGTTAAGAGTCAGCCACATTGGTGTGGGACTGGAGTCACATATAGGCCAGACTGGGTAATGAAAGTAGGTTTCCTTCACTAAAGGCCATTAGTGAACCAGTCGGGTTTTTTACGACAATCCGACAACGACATGATCACTTTTACTCATACCGGCTTTTTATTTCCAGGTTATTTAAGCTGAATTGAATTCTCATGGTTGGATTTGAATTTACGTTCTACAGGATTACAAGTCCATTAACATGACCACTACACTACCGTGCCCTGAGTGGATCACTCAATTCTCCACACCCGAAGACAGCGGATCCTTCCTCCACCACCGCCCCGCCCCCCCCCCCCCCGCGCCCCACATCACCCATTTCCACCGCGCCCTGCCACCCAGGGCCAGGAAGAACAGGAGAGGGAGGAGGGAGAAGGGCCTGTCTTTCTACCCCTTGACCTGGAGGAGCCGGAACCGGCTGACAGCAGCCTCCTGCCATGTCAGCCAAGTATCTGCAGAACCTCTGCGTCGGGCTCCGATTTCCTGGGTTTTCCAACGGACTCCACAGACGCAAGCTCAACCAAGCGCAGAGACCATAGCTCAAAGGCAAGCAAGGCACCAGCACCCAGCAGCAGCGAGCAACCACCTGCGAATGCAGCACGGCTCTCTGTACTCAACCAAATGGTGCAACTATCAAGCACCGGCGTGGAGATAGGTCGCGACATGCTGCAGACCATGGCTGGGATAGCTGGCAGCATCGCCTCCTTCACCCAGCAGTATGATCAGAGGATGGACCAGCTCATTACAGTGTGGAAGCGAACAATGGAGAATGTTGAGGCCATGAGGCAAGAGATGGCTTCTGCACACGTAGTGCAAGCCCCCGACCCCATACCCTCAAGGCAGACAGATCCAGAGGAGCAAGACATCTTGGCGCCTTCGGTCCCGCGCCCTACCTTTTCACCAAGATGCACATGTCTGCAAACATCCCGCTGCCCTCCTGCATAACCTCCTCAACCAGAGGCAGTGAGGGGCAGGGGAGCGCCACGCCATCGTGTAGGCAGAGGGAGGAAGAGGGGATTGGGCATCGCTGCAAGGGGGGGGTGAAGAGAGGTGGTGATGCTGGGTAGAGGGGTGGTGTTGCTCCTGTAAATTTTTGCACACTTAATAATCTTATGTAACCTTTGTTATTGTGCACTTGTAAATACACTCACGTTGCTGACCCTCTCTTGGTGAGTGTGTCATTTTAACGTCATGTGTGGTGCGTTGTGAGAAACTCAAATCTGTCTCTCAGGTCATCTGCTTCATCAGGAATATCTTCCCATCCACATCTGACTGCAGTGTATAATGAGTCCTGTCATCAGGCCATTGCAAGACAACAAGGAAGGGTCACCAATGCAGGAAGGCTGCCATTCAATTACTCTCACTTTACCTACTTGCAGGGCAGACCTTAAGGCTTGCACTTCAACCCTCTTTTTCTGAGGCCAAACATGGAGGAGTGCCACCCCTGAGATGACAGGGTCATCAGTTACATTGCAGTACATTGTGTCACACTATTAATGAATCAGCTTGGATGTACAAAATGTTACATGCTGAAGACTTTTCACTTATTCATAATAATTTTCCCTTCGCCATTGGGCTTCTCAATGAAGGACTTTCAGCAAAGTCCAACAAAAAAAAACCTCCATCAACTTAGACAAATTTCACTCACTTTTATGACATCCCAATTAAACATCACCATCAACAGTAAAGTAATGCCACACGCACCTAACTTTTTCCCAGCAGTCCCACTCATAATGGTCCAGCATCCGCCTGACTGCCATGATCTGCTGGCCTCCAGCACTCCCTCCCAACCATTCTCCCTGCTTTTCCCGAGCGTTCCTTCTGGCAGGCGGCAGGTCGACCGGAAGCCAGCATAACTGACCTATGTGGGCCATTAGGAGCATCTGGCATGGGTGGGACGGCACGACCTCATGTCGACGGATCCCTTCCCCACCCATCTCCCGCCGGGCGGAATGTGGATGGCAGATGGGCTGTTCCGGAGGAATCGGCCAAAAAACGACACTTCCGGCGGGACCTCGGCGGCTGCGGGCGCAACCTCCACCAAGTTCAACCACAATCTCTTTTTTTGTTAGGTTGCTTGAGGGAGAAATATTGACCAGGACAACAGGGATAACTCCCCTGCCCTTCTTCAAAATAGTGCTTTTGGTTCTTTTAGGTCCACTTGTGAGAGAGCAGATGGGGCCTTGGTTTAATGTCTCATCCAAAAGACAGCACCTCCGACAGTGCAGCACTCCCTCAGCACTGCACTGGAGTGTCAGCCGAGATTTTTTTCATGCTCAAAGCCCTGGAGTGAGACTTGAATCCACAACGTTGTGACCCAGAGGTAAATGTGCTACTCACTGAACCACAGCTGACACTGTAACAGCTGACAACAGAACCTCCCTCTTTGCAACCACTCATGCAACACCTCTTCCACTCTGCCAGCAATCAAACAGGGCATGAGGCTGTCATGTATTCAACCAGCATTGTAACCCATGTATAAACTGACCTAAGTTGTACACCGTGAGAACAATGACCACTAGGTGGGGGACACTCCTAACCTGGACCTTCAGGTATAAAAGGGGAAGCTCCACCCAGCTTGATCACTTGAGTGCTAAGGAATAAAGGACAGGTCACAGACTGACCTTCTCTCAAGCATGGGCTTCGTGTGCATTTATACTGTGTAGTAAGGACGTATCAGAGGCTGTTCTGCCAATGGGTTGAAATGCGTAGCAGAGGCTTTGACGATCATTTTCCAATCCTCTCTGGCTTCAGGTGTGGTGCCAGAGGACTGGAGGACTGCTAATGTGGTACCTTTGTTTAAGAAGAGAGAAAGAGATAGACTAAGTAATTACAGGCCAATCAGCCTAACCTCAGTGGTGGGAAAATTATTGGAAAAAATCCTGAAGGACAGGATAAATCTTCACTTAGAAAGACACGGATTAATCAAGGACAGTCAGCACAGATTTGTTAAGGGAAGGTCGTGTCTGACTAACTTGATTGAATTTTGCAAGGAGGTAACCAGGAGGGTTGATGAAGGCAAAGCGTATGATCTAGTGTATATGGATTTTAGCAAAGCTTTTGATAAGGTCCCACAAGGCAGACTGGTCACAAAAGTAAAAGCCCATGGGATCCAAGGCAAAGTGGCAAGTTGGATCCAAAATTGGCTCAGAGACAGGAAGCAAAGGATAATGGTTGATGGGTGTTTTTGAGATTGGAAAGATGTTTCCATGGGGTTCCGCAGGGCTCAGTATTAGTTCCCTTCCTTTTTGTGATTATGCATCAATGATCTAGACTTGAATCTAGGGGGTATGATTAAGAAGTTTGCAGATGATACTAAAATCGTCCGTGTGGTTGATAATGAAGAAGAAAGCTGTAGACTGCAGGAAGATATCAATCAACTGGTCAGGTGGGCAGAACAGTGGCAAATGGAATTTAATCCGGAGGTATGTTAAGTAATGCATTTGGGGAGGGCTAACAAGGAAAGGGAATAGACATTAAATGGTAGGATATTGAGAAGTGTAGAGGAACAACGGGACCTTGGAGTGCATGTCCACAGATCCCTGAAAGTAGCAGGTTAGGTAAATAAGGTGGTTAAGAAGGTATACAGGGTGCTTTCCTTTATTAGCCGAGGCATAGAATACAAGAGCTATTATGCTTGAACTGTATAAAACACTGGTTAGGCCACAGCTGGAGTACTGCGTGCAGTTCTGGTCACACATTACAGGAAGGACGTGATTGCACTGGAGAGAGTCCAGAGAAGATTTATGAGGATGTTGCCAGGAATGGAGAATCTAAACTATGAGAACAGGTTAGATAGACTGGATTTGTTTTCATTGGAACAGAGGAGGCTGAGGGGAGACCTCATTGAGGTGTATAAAATTATGAGGGACCAAGATATAGTGGATAGAAAGGGACTATTTCCCATAGCAGAGGGATCAACAACCAGGGGGCATAAATTTAAAGTAATTGGTAGAAGGTTAGGAGGGGATTTGAGGGGAAATTTCTTCACGCAGAGTGTTTTGGGGGTCTGGAACTCACTGCCTGAAAGGGTAGTAGAGGCAGAAACCCTCACCACATTTAAAAAGTACTTGGATGTGTACCTGAAGTGTTGTAACCTGCAGGGTTACGGACCAAGAGCTGGAAAGTGGGATTAGGCTGGATAGCCTTTTGTTGGCCAGCATGGACACGATGGGCCGAAACACTTCTCGGCTTCCATCTGGGGATTACGCAGCGGGGTCATCAGCCAGCTGGCAAGGCCATATCCTTTATACCCCAGCATCCAACCATGACCTTCTGGCTGACTGTCAAACATGTCAAAGACAGCGCTCTCACGCAGGATGTGCGCATCATGGATGTTGCCTGGAAAATTAGCATTTACTGCCATGATGATTTGGTTGTGGTCGACAATGAGCTGCACATTCAGGGAGTGGAATCCCTTTTGGTTACGAATCACCTTTGCGTTCTGTAAAGGGGCTTTCAGGGCAATGTGCGTACAGTCTATTGCCCCCTACACTTTGGGGAAGGTGCCCTCGGATCCAATAATCCTCCCCAGGAGTCCTGCCACTAAAACCGGGAAGGTGCTTTGGGGTCGTCTTGGCCAGATCATCGCCACGCAGTAGTGATGAGCGGTCTGTGCCTCGGGGGCTGCGCGGATCTGCTCTCCGGTGCCTGGTCCAACCGAAAGTGGGGGCTTGCTCTGCCTCTGAGCACGGGGGACGTCGATCGCTGGAGGGATCAAGTTTTCCCAGTTCCAATGAATTTTCCCCATCCATCTTCTTCCAAGTAGTGTTGGTCCATCACCTGAAACAATCCACAATGGTAAATTGTGCACCGCGCCATCATGGGATGCACTTACATCCGCACTACCAACAACTGATATCAGTTCCTTGGTGTCGGTGCGCAGCTTTGCCTGAACCGGGACCAGCTTGGGTCGTTCAGCTTGATCGTTCCATAGCCTCTCAAAGGCTTCCTGGCTCATTACTGACTGACTTGCCCCCGTGTCCACTTCCATGAAGACTGGAACGCCATTTATCTCGACTTCCATTATCACTGGAGGACAATCTGTGGTGCAGGTATATACTCCATACACTTCGTCCTGGGACTGAGCTGCCTCTCTAGCCATCTCCTCGTAATCCGCGCGAATTCACAGCCATCTGCTGACTCTTCCACGTGGTGAGTCACAGCTCTTTTGCACATTCGCTGGAGGTGGCCCTTTGTGCTGCAGCCTTTGCACACGCAGTCTCTGAACCAACACTGATGAGCCCTGTGATTACCTCTGCAACACCAGCATGGTGCTACTCGACTTACGTTTGCACCCCTTGGCGGACTCTGAGTTAAAGGTCTCGGGGGCCTGTACGCTCTGCCCTGGGCAGATTCATGTTCAACAGTTCTGCCTGTGAAAGGCGTCATTCTATTTACAGTACTTGCCGGGTTTGAGTTCTGAGAGTGAGTCATCATCTGCTTGGAGCTGCAGCTTGAGGTCATGAATGCCTGGCCGCTGCTGATGGCCTTCTGCTGAATGACGGTAGCCTGTGAAGAAGAGCCTCATGACCGATGCCAATTACAAAGACGTCCCACAAAGCATCGGCGAGTGATGTGCCGAATTCACACGGTCCTGCCAGCCTCCTGAGGTCGGCAGTGTACTTCGCGATTTCCTGGCCCTCGGGGCGGCGGTGTGTATAAAATTGATGCCTGGCCGTGAGGATGCTCTCCTTCGGTTTGAGTTGGTCCAGAATTAGCACTTTCAGCTCCTCGTATGACTTGGTCGTTGTTTTCTCTGGTGCAAGCAAGTCCCTGACGAGGCCGTAGACCGCGGGCCCACAACTGGTCAACAGGATAGCTCTGCGCTTATTTGCCAGCGTGGCCGGATCATCGCCTACCAGATCATTTGCTACGAAATATTGGTCGAGCCGCTCCGTAAAGGTTTCCCAATCTTCACCTTCTGAGAACTTTTCTAATGCACCAATGTTAGTCATTTTTGCGTGCAAGTTCATAATCTCGTCGCCAGTTGTTATGTCTTTATTACTCTTATGAATGACTCCACGAGGTCTAGTATTGTACTTGAGCTGTTGTGACCTTAGCCCCATTTATTGTAATTCCAGAGTGAGGTACAAGCATGGTGGGCAGCCTTTTACACTGGGCCCTGCACACCTATGCAGGTGACCCTCAGGTCTCCCACCGCAGTGCCCTCTGATGGCACACTTTATGTGACTATACAGTTAGTATACATGGTCTACATACATGAAAACAGCTGTGACATTTTCCAGAGTCAGCTAGCCAGTCAGCACTCACTATTAATGCTAATGCATGAATAGTAGCCACTTAGGGTGAGGTACTGGAAGGAAACCACCCTGTGGGACCATATTCCCAATGAGGGAATCAATGATTTCAAGAGGAGACAACACATGTGGAGAGAACCTTGCTTGAAATTGTAGGGGGAAACAAATTGCTAAGAATTTGGCTTGCAACATTCAATATATGTACGGGGTACAGTAGCATAGTGGTTATGTTACTGGAATAGTAATCCAGAGGCCTGGACTAATGATCTGGAAACATGAGTTCAAATCCCACCATGGCAGCTGAGGAAAATTCAATTAAATAAATCTGGATTAAAAAGCTAGTATCAGAAATGGTGACCATGAAACTGCTGGAATGTTGTTAAAACCCATTTGGTTCACTAATGTCCTTTAGTGAAGGATATCTGCCATCCTTACCTGGTCTGGCCTATTTATGACTCCAGACCCACAGCAATGTGGTTGACTCTTAACTGCCCTCTGAACTGGCCCAGCGAGCCACTCAGGTATATTAAAGAAGGTGGCTCACCAGCCCGGCACCTAGACAGCACCCGACCACCCACCTGGGCAAAAATAGGCTAGTGCCCCCCGAAGGCGCTAATGGGAGGCGCAGATCAGGGCCCCTAAGTGTCTAAATGGACAAACAGAGGAATCTGGCGATCACAGATCACTAAAAGTAGCGATGCAGGTTAATAAGGCCATAAAAAAGCAAACGAAGCACTAGGGTTCATTTCTAGAGGGATAGAGTTGAACAGCAGGGAAGTTATGTTAAACTTATATAGAACCTTGGTTACACCACACTTGGAGTACTGTACGCAGTTCTGATCTCCACATTGGGCCAGAAATTGCAGTCGGAGGATTCCCGCGGGCAGATGCCTCCGATCTGAAAAATGTCTACGAGTCTACCTGGTGGTCCCGGAGGAGAGTGGGATCCCGCTGGGGAGGCCTTCTCTTCCCGCGCTGCGAAACGCGCTCCCGTCCTCCAGGTTCCCACGGAGACGGTGCAGTCACGTGTGACTGCTCAGCCAATCAGGTACAGCATTCCACAGCTTTCTCATTAATAGCAATGAGAGCTCCGTATCTACGAGTTCTCATTGCTATTAATGAGAAAAAAACAAAGACATTAAACACATGTAATAAAAAATAAAAAAACACACCTCACATAATTAAAATTAATTGAAATTAAAGTTAATAAATATCTGAGAGGAAAACAAATGTTCCAAGTTTTTAAAAAGTTTAAAAAATTATGGTTAAAAATAAATGTAACGTGATGGGCAGGGTTTTTAAAAATATGTGTTTTTTAAATTTAATATACGCCTGCTTTTATCAGGCACAAGAATTTTGAGGACATTTGCTGGGCAAATGGGTAACTACCGCAATCTTGCTCTTGCAAATGTCCTCGCTCCCGAGTTGTGTTGGATTTGTCCAGCTCCAGCTTGACAGATCGGAAAAGCCAGTTTTCAGTACATGCGCATTGTGCGCTGAAAACCGGCTTTTGCGATGCCTTCCCAGGTCCGTACACACTCCATACGGACCCAGGGAGGCCGGGATTTCCAGGCCATTATAAAAAGGACATAGAGGCACTGACAAAGGTGCAAAAAAGATTTACTAGAATTATACCACAACTGAGAGATTATATCTGTCAGGAAATATTGAACAGGCCGGGGCTCTTTTCTCTAGAAATGAGAAGGCTGAGGGGTGACCTGATCGAGGTCTTTAAGATTATGAAAGGGTTTGAGAGGGTAGACATAAAGAAGATGTTTTCACTTGTGCCGGAGATCAGAATTAGGGGCCATAAATATAAGATAGTCATTAATAAATCCAAAATGGAATTCAGGAGAAATTTCTTTACCCAGAGAGTGGTGAGAATGTGGAACTCGCTACCACAGGGAGTAGTGGAGGTGAATCGGATAAATGCATGCAAAGGAAGCTAAATAAGCACATGAGAGAGAAAGGAATAAAAGGTTATGTTGATGGAGTGAGATGAAACGGGGTGGGAGGAGGCTCGTGAGGAGCATAAAGACCATCATGGAATTGTTGGGCCGAATGGCCTGTTTCTGTGCTGTAAATACTTGTAATACTTTGTTAAATGGCTGTGTATATACCTGTTTAATTATGTTGAAGACTCGTGTCATGCCTCCAGCGGAGTTGCTTGGCTAGCGTTACACAGGTACACTGGAGCGTGTTCACGCTAGTAAACACGAGATCGTCACTATGTAATCTCTACTTCAGGTTTGCTCTGATGGACTGTGTGTGAGAGTTACTGGGAGTGTCTGAAACTGGATTGGCGATCGTACTCGTGACATACGTGGCTGTTGTTCTGCGCGCCTCAGGGTTTCAGTACTTCTCATTAACGCAGCATTTTGGCAGCCAATTTCTCTTTTTCCTTTATAATATTAAATTAATTTTTGAATCCAATTTTGTGAGGCGAAAGTTTCAAACTCCTAAGGAAGAAAAAGAAAACAGAAAATGCTGGATTTTTCCAAAAACATGCAGATTATGCAATCTGAGATCAGTCCTGGTTCATACTACAAAGCTGTGGGTTTTTAGTATTTTTTTAAAATTACATAGTGATTGTTATTGTTTTTGTTAGGATATTGTTTTTGAATGGGCTGGTAGTATGACTGTTATGTTTGTAATGTACTTATGAATGACTCCACGAGGCAATGTGTTGTACTCAAACTGTAGTGACTTTGGTCCTTTACTCGTAACTCCAGAGTGAGGCACAAACATGGTGGGCAGCCTTTTATACTGGGCCCTGCACACCAATGCAGGTGATCCTCAGGTCTCACACCGCAGTGCCCTCTGGTGGACAGCCTCTGCCACAGGGGCAGGAAACCCCGATCTCCACCAGTTGCACCCTCTAGTGGTGCCAGCATAGTATATACACAATCTACCTTATTGATAGTACATCAGGTAACAAGTCTCCATTTTATGCAACTATACAGTGACTACACAGAGGGTATATCTATAGTCCGCGTATATAACAATGATCATTTTATTTTAGAACTCTCAAGACCACCTGCTGAGAACTGAGCCATGCTGTTTGTGAGAGAGCGAGTGAGCGAGCAGATTGGATGGTCTGGCAGTTGGTCAAATTTGGAAATACTGGGACAGATTTTCTTGAGTTGGACACTTCGGGAATAATCGGTTCTCAAACTCAAATGATCAGTGAGAAAGGATCCCTGCCCCTTTTACATTGCCCAGGGATATCCTGGGGTTCCCCTGAGTGAAGCATGCTCAAACAAGAGGCAGCTATGTGGATGGGGCAGTATGATCCTAACATCTCATTGTCCTCCATGTTTACCAAATGGGTGCCTAGATGATGTTGGGAGTAGCCCTAGCACTTGGCTCCGCTAAGGTCAGAGGATCCGAGAGGAATGGGCAACAAAAGCCAAGAGGTCTAAAACAACAAGTGGCACCTTTTTATTTTAAACCAGTTCCCAGTGGATTGACAAGGTTGGAAGCTTTCTGACTACAACTTATCTACGTGCTTCCCAGCAACAACATCATCCGAAAACAAAACGTCAGATTCCACATGTACACTGACAACTAGATCTACCGCACCACCACCATAAATGTTCCTGTTAATTTCTTTTTGGGGTGCGTGGTCCATTTAAGAGGCTGCGCGGCGCATTTGAAATATCCCACGTGCACAGTTTCTCACATTGAAAAGCCGGCTAGCCGGTTGCATTGTCCAGAGAGCTGCATAGCTGCACAACCGCATAGTTTAAAGGTAACGTTGACCACTGCCACTTCTCTCGACCCCTCCACGGTCTCTCAATTGTCAGACTGCTTGTCCGGCATCCAGTACTGGATGAGCAGAAATTTCCTCCAACTAAATATTGGGAAGCCATTGTCTTCGGTCCCGCCACAAACTCCGTTCCATAGCCACCGACTCCATCCCTCTCCCAGCAACTGTCTGAGGCTGAACCACACTGTTTGCAACCTTAGTGCCGTATCTGACCCTGAGATGAGCTTCCGACAACATATCTGTGCTATTAGAATGCCTGCCTACTGCCACCTCCTTAACGTTGCCCGACTCCGCCCCTGCCTCAGCTTATCTGCTGCTGAAACCCTCATCTATGTGTTTGTTACCTCTAGATTTGACTAATTTGACACTCTCCTGGCTGACCTCCCATCTTCCACCTTCCACAAACTTAAGCTCACCCAAAACTCTGCTGCCCGTGTCCTAACTCGCACCAGTCCCATTCACCCACCGCCCCTGTGTTCGCTAACCTACATTGGCTCCCAGTCCGGCAACGCCTCAGTTTTAAAATTTGCATCTTTGTTTTCAAATCGCACCATGACCTCGCCCCTCCCTATTTCTGTAACCTCCTCCATCAACACAACCCTCCAAAATCCATGGAGTCTTCCAATTGTGGCCTCTTGCGCAGCCCTGCCAATGCCCTAAGCTGTGGAACTCCCTCCCTAAACCTCTCTGCCTCTCTACCTCTCTCTCCTCCTTTAAGGTGCTCCTTAAAACCTAACTCTCTGTCCAAGCAGAACAGAGGAGGTTGAAAGGAGACCTCATTGAGGTGTACAAAATATTGAGGGGCCTGGACATAGTGGAGAGTAAGGGCCTATTTCAATTGGTGGAGAGGTCTATTACAAGGGGGCATAGTTTTAAGGTGGTTGGTGGAGGTTTAGAAGGGATTTGAGGGGGGGCTTCTTTATGCAGAGGGTAGTGGGGATCTGGAACTCGTTGCCTGGAAGAGTAGTGGATGCAAAAACCCTCACCACTTTTAAGAGATGGTTGGATGAGCAGTTAAAGTGCCGTAACCTGCAGGATTACGGACCTAGAGCTGATATTTGGGATTAGACTGGATGACCTTTTGTTGGACGCCGCAAATATAATGGTAAGTATTGTAGGGAATCGAAAAAGGCCAGGGTGATCTCCTGGACTAGTTTTGATCGCCTGAATGGGTGGGAGAGGAATTTTCCCAGATTTTTTTCTCCCTATATTAGCCTGGGTTTTTATCTGTTTTTTTGCCTCTCCCAGGAGATCACATGGTTCCGGTTGAGGTGGAGTGGAGAATGTTTCAGTATAAGGGGTGTCACAGCTGTGTGAGGCGGACTGGTTGGGCTGGGTGCTCTTTGCCGTTCCGTCATTGTTCATAGGTTTATATGTAGGGCTGCTGACCAAGAGCCGTGCAGCTCTTTGTCGGCCGGCATGGACACGGTGGGCCAAAATGGCCTCCTTCTGCGCTGTAAATTTCTATGTTTCTAAGCTTTCGGTCATCTGTCCTAATAACTCCTTTTTTGGCTTGGTGTCAAATTGTGTTTAACAATGCTCCTGTGAAGCACCTTCGGACTTTTTGCTAACACTGAAGGCGCTATTTGGGCTGGATTTTCGGTTGTCTAAAGCCTCAGTTAGTGGCCAGAGTTAGTGGGAGCATAAGAGGTTAGCGCCCGTGAGCACAGTGTTTAGCACCCTGACCGAAAATTCATTAGCGGCTCACCGGGGGAGCACACCAGTAGCGCCCGGCTACTGACGATCAGTGCGATCCTGACATCAGTTCTGGTGCAACGCATACGCTCGGTAAATTAGGTGTGGCCGCCAAGAACAATGTCTGGAAAAACAGTTGGTACAAGCTTGCAGAGTCGTTAACTGGTGGCTACTTAAAGGGATGAGGAAGCGTTTCCGTCAGAGGTCACAGTCAATGCAACATTTACACACAGCACGGTGCGTGAGCCTCCGAGTTTGCAGCAGCAGACAGAAATAAGAGTTCAGTTTGAGAAAAAGTGCTTTTGAAAACTTTAATGGGTGCATTACGACGCCGCGCCTTTAAGACTCGGCTTTTCCCGGGATCTGATTCGGAGTTTGACGGATGCGCAATGGGTCCACCAAATTTACCGACCAAACTTTCACTATGGCCCCCCGCCAGCTGTAGTTTGCAATGGCAGATTTAGTGCCCCTGTCAGCTCTTCGACCAATTCTGCCGAATTTCTGGGCGGAGGCCGCAAACTTTTTAAAGGCACTAAAAGCACCGCTCCGCCTGGGTTACCGCCTCTAATGAGGCGCGTCCGAATTTTTCCCCCCAAGTTGTTGTTGTTGTGTTTGACCAACAGCAGCTTTTGGTCATTACCAGTGCTGCGGTTCTCTCGGGCTGGATCTGTGTCCTCAATCCTGGGCGAAGGCGCATGGGAGTCATTGAGCTGATGCTAATGACTGAATCCAGGTGGGGTCAGGTCAGGTCAGGCACATCGTATTTAGGGTGTGTTCCAGCTGACCGGAATGCAGAGGCTTGAAGAGACAGACGTCATTACATCAGAAAAACTTGTGTACAAACTGGTCCAGGAGGGAAAGAAAGAAAAGTACTCAGCATTGTTTCTTTGGGACTTCAAGATATCAATTTTAACTCATTCTCATTTTTTTTTAAATTCCCAATTTGCTCCTCCCCTCTCCTGAAAAAGGGGAAACAAAGAAACTACATTTATATAGCACCTTTCACAACCTCAGATTGTCCCAAAGCACTCTACAGCCAATGTATTACACTTTTGAATGTAATTACTGTTGTAATGTAGGAAATGCCCCAGCCAATTTGTGCATAGCATGGTCTCACACACAGCAATCTATGTGGGACTTTGCTATGTGAGGGAATGGTAGCATAGTGGTTAAGTTACAGGACTAATAATCTTGAAGCCTAGACAAACAATCCAGAGACATAAATTCAAATGGCAGCTGGGGAATCTAAATTCAGTTAATTAATTAAATCTGGAATTTAAAAACTAGTATCAGTATTGGTAACCATGGGCTCAAGTTTCCCCAGTATTTGCGCCATTTGTTTTTGTTATGTATGAATAAAGAGTCTGACTGGATACTGTGAGCTCAAAGTAAAGTGTGACCTTAATCTTTTATTGCAGGTCTCCAGAGTGCCTCTCCAGCCTGTGGGATCTCCTTAAGTACCTGTGCTCCCAAGGGATTGTGGGATCCCTTGGGACTCCAGGGGATGAGCCCTCTGGTGGCTGTACAAGGTATATACAAGTTTACATATATAACAGTTTTGGAGGAGGCTGCTTTTTCTGGCCTAACTTAAAAATCCCCAGTTTCCCCAATCAATTTGCACCAGCGTAACTCAGTTAGTTACGTTTTTTTTAGGTAAGTTTTTTTTCTGCAAAAGGGGGTGTTACCAGCCACCTCCGCCAATTCTGGCCATTTAGGCAACTTTGGCCAGCTAATAGTTACTCCATTTCTACTTAGGCCAGTGTATGTGGCCTCTCGAGAAAACCCTTGCGGAGAGTTAAAGAAATCGGCACAGTAAATATAGCGGAGGCCATTCGGACCTGGGCTAGGGGCGGGAAGCGGAGCGGACCTGGACCGGCACGAAATCGGGGGCCACAGAGCGGCGGGAAGGCACCGCAGAGGCTCAGCGGGGGACGGTACTCACCGCAGCGGACCAGGAAGGCACCTCACTCGGAGCTCTACTGCGCATGTGCGGCCATTTCAGCGACGTCAAGAACGTCAGTTTATTCCCCTGCGCATGCGCAGAAGGCCCGGCTCTTTTTTCCAGCGCACACTGCAGGCTCCACCCCTCGCGGTGACTGGCCACGCTGCGCGGCTGCAGATTAGAGGCCAAACATCGGGGAAACTTTGGAGATTTTTTTCTGGAGCATCTATTTGCCTAATTAAGTGGCGGAACTCAGGCAATACGCCAGAAAACGGGCTCAGGGAAAATTGAGCCCCATGACACTACCGGATTGTCGTAAAAGCCCATCTGGTTCACTAATGTCCTTTAGGGAAGGAAATCTGCCGTCCTTACCTGGTATGTGACTCCAGACCCACAGCAATGTGGTTGACTCTTAACCGCCCTCTGAAATGGCCTAGCAAGCCACTCAGTTGTAACAAACCGCTACAAGAAACAATAATAAGAATAAAACCGGACGGACCACCCGGCATCGACCTCGGCACCAACTTCGGACACGACAAAGGCACACCCAGCCCAGTCGACCCTGCAAAGTCCTCCTCACTAACATCTGGGGACTTGTGCCAAAATTGGGAGAACTGTCCCACAGACGAGTCAAGCAACAGCCTGACATAGTCATACTCACAGAATCATACCTTTCAGCCAATGTTCCAGATTCCTCAATCACCATCCCTGGGTATGTCCTGTCCCACCGGCAGGACAGACCCTCCATGAATATCCCCATTCTCAATGATGGCAGAGCCCAGCACTTGAGTGCAAAAGACAAGGCTGAAGCGATTGCAACCATCTTCAGCCAGAAGAGTCGAGTGGATGTTCCATATCGGCCTCCTCCTGAGGTCCCCACCATCACAGTAGCCAGTCTTCAGCCAATTTGCTTCACTCCACGTGATATCAAGCAACGGCTAAGCGCACTGGATACAGCAAAAGCTATGGGCCCCGACAACATCCCGGCTGTCGTGCTGAAGATGTGCTCCAGAACTAGCCCTGCCTCTAGCCAAGCTGTTCCAGTACAGCTACAACACTGGCATCTACCCGACAATGTGGAAAACTGCCCAGGTATGTTCTGTCCACAAAAAGCAGGACAAATCCAATCCGGCCAATTACCGCCCCATCAATCTTCTCTCAACCATCGGCAAAGTGATGGAAGGTGTCATCGACTGTGCTATCAAACGGCACTTACTCACCAATAACCTGCTCACCGATGCTCAGTTTGGGTTCCGCCAGGACCACCCGGCTCCAGACCTCGTTACAGCCTTGCTCCAAACATGGACAAAGGAGCTGAATTCCAGAGGTGAGGTGAGAGTAACTGCCCTTGACATTAAGGCAGCATTTGACCGAGTGTGGCATCAAGGAACCCTAGTAAAATTGAAGTCAATGGGAATCAAGCTGGAGTCATACCGAGCAAAAAGGAAGATGGTTGTGGTTGTTGGAGGTCAATCATCCCAGCCCCAGGACATCGCTGCAGGAGTTCCTTAGGGCAGTGTCATAGGTCCAACCATCTTCAGCTGCTTCATCAATGACCTTCCTTCCACCATAAGGTTCGTTGATGATTGCACACTGTTCAGTTCCATTCGCAACTCCTCAGAAATGGAGCAGTCCATGCCCACATGCAGCAAGACCTGGACGACATTCAGGCTTGGGCTGATAAGTGGCAAGTAACATTCGCACCACACAAATGCCTGACAATGACTATCTCCAACAAGTGAGAGTCTAACCACCTCCCCTTGATCTTCAACGACATTACCATCGCCGAATCCCCCACCATCAACATTTTTTGTCTCATAATACTCCTGTGAAGCGTCTTGGGATGTTTCACGACGTTAAAGGTGCTATAGAAATACAAGTTGTTGTCGTTGTGGGTCACCATTGACCAGAAACTGAACTGAACCAGCCACATAAATACTGTGGCAACAAAAATGGGTCGGAGGCTGGGTATTCTGTGGCAAGTGTCTCACCTCTTGACTCACATTTCAACCATCTACAAGGCACAAGTCAGGAGTGTGATGGAATACTTTCCACTTGCCTGGATGCGTGCAGCTCCAACAACACTCAAGAAGCTCGATTCCTTACAGGACAAAGCAGCCCGCTTGATTGGCACCTCATCCACCAGTTTCAACATTCACTCCCTCCACCACCGGCGCACCGTGGCTGCAGTGTGCCATCTACAAGATGCACTGCAGCAACTCACCAAGGCTTCTTCGGCAGCACCTCCCAAACCCGCGATCTCTACCACCTAGAAGAACAAAGGCAGCAGGCGCGTGGGAGCACCATTACCTGCAAGTTCCCCTCCAAATTACTCACTATCCTGACTAGGAAATATATCGCTGTTCCTTCATCATCAAAATCCTGGAACACTCTCTCTAGCAGCACTGTGGGAATAGCTTCACCACACGGACTGCAACGGTTCAAGAAGGCGGCTCGTCACCACCTTCTCAAGGGTAATTAGGGATGGGCAATAAATGCTGGCTTTGCCAGCAACACCCACATCCCAGAAGGAATTTAAAAAACTGTAATAATGACCAGATAATCTGTGTTAGTGATGTTGATTGAGGGATCAATATTAGCCAGGACACCGGGGAGAACTCTCCTTCGAAATAGCATTGGAGATCATTTAAGTCCAGCTGAGAGGACAGACAGAGCCTCGGTTTAACATTGCATTGGAAAGACGACACCGCCGACAGTCCAGCACTCCATCAGTACTGTACTGGAGTGTCAGCCTGGATTATGTGCTGAAGTGTCTAGAGTGAGAATTGAACTTATGACTTGCACGAGGTTATGCTCGGATACCGTTCCATCCATGACAGCAGCTCTGACACATCTGGAAAAAGTGACCATTCTCTATGTATGAGAATAGACGATTCATAGCTTCAAAGTAGTTAAACCTTCCTTACTTGACAACCATGTCCAGAGGAGTCACTGGATGACAATCGGGGTAGGGACCTGGCTGATTATTATTTTTTCCATCCTAGTCACTGAGACCAACTTTAGTACCTCCTGGTTAAGACCATGAATCAAACAGATCTTCTGGATCTTGTAAGGTACCGTGGATAGCAGGTATTGCCTTTACCAACTAAGTTAATTGGTATTTGAGTTTGAAGACAACATCCTCCTTAAATATTTTCCCTTTTCTTGGATGCGTTTTGCCCTGCACCAAGCCTGGGCTGATGGCTATTATTATTCTCCTCTATGATCAGTATGTTTCCCCAGAAGGCTAGTTTTATTTAACTATGTATTTGTTAATGTAAATTTTGTTGCACAGTTTGACAGTTCTAGGAAATGTTTTTGGAAGTTTCTAAGATTTAAGTGCTGTGCTCAACTAGGCTAATCGTATACTGTAATACATCTCAAGGACGTCTTGACTGTAAGTTGAAACAAGTTATTCAAACCCTGAAGACCATGGGGCAGGATTTTTGGTTCTGTTCATTTCGGGGCGGTAATGGCGGCGGGGCGGTAAAGTTTGCGCCCGGAAACAGTTTGCGCCTCAGTCTGAAAATTGGGCAGCTGGGTCCCGAGTGTGGGGTGGAGTGCTAAGGCAGGCATTGCACACCTCTCTTAGGGCGCTAGACCGGCTGAGCAGGTGAAAATTCCGAGCTAAATAGCCGGAGGGGCAGCAATGGAGGCACCATGCTCTTTCGGGTGGGCGGACAGCTTCCAGCTGATCTGTAACGCTCCGTAGAGTGGCATGCTGGGACTGCCTGTGAAAGCGGGCAGTTCGAGCTGTAACGGCTGCAGTGAGATAATGTTGATTTCAGGTAAGGGTGATTGTTTGCATTTAGTTGGAAGTAAGTTTCCAGATTTACCCTTTCCATACCCTTAACTATCTCTACACCTCTCAGATAGCCTCTCAGATATAGCCCCAAGTTTATCCAGTCTTCTCTCATAGGTCAGATCAGGGATCAGCCTTCTGGCTCTTCTCTGCACTGCCTCCAACACTTGAACGTCTCTCTTTTATCTTGGCATCCAGCACTGGACAGGCTTGTATTCCCTTGAGTATGAAAGATGTTGAAGATGGTTAAAGGAGTTCATAAGATAGATAGAAAACATTTCCTCTGAAGGTGTGTCCAAAACAAGGGGGCATAGCCTAAAAAATTAGAGCAAGGCTTTTCAGGGGTGAAGTCAGGAAGCAATTCTTCACACCAAGGGTAGCGGAAATCTGGAAGGGGCGAGGCCATGGAGAGATTTGAAAATAAGGATTCGAATTTTGAAATCGAGGTGTTGCTCAACCGGAAGCCAATGTAGGTCAGTGAGCACAGGGGGTGATGGGTGAACAGGACTTGGTGCGAGTTAGGACATGGGCAGCCGAGTTTTTGATCACCTCTAGTTTATGTAGGGTAGAATGTGGGAGGCCAGCCAGGAGTGTGTTAGAAAGACAAAACCTAGAGGTAACAAAGGCATGGATGAGGGCTTCGGCAGTGGATGAGCTGAGGCAAGGCAGAGACGGGCGATGTTACAGAGGTGGAAATAAGCGGTCTTAGTTATGCTGCAGATATGTGGTCAAAAGCTCATTTCAAGTTCAAATATGACACCAAGGTTGCGAACAGTCTGGTTCAGCCTCAGACAGAAGTTGTGTAGAGGGATAGAGTCAATGGCTAGGGAAAGGAGTTTGTGGTGGGGACCGAAAACACTATTCAATTTCTGCTCACCCAGAACTAGATGTCGGACAAGCAGTCTGACAATTTAGAGACTGTGGAAGGGATCGAGAGAAGTGGTAGCGAGATAGAGCTGGATGTTATCCGAATACATGAGGAAACTGACGTGTGTTTTCAGATGATGTCGCCAAGGGGCAACATGTAGATGAGAAATAAGAAGGGGCTAAAGATCGATCCCTCGGGGACACTAGGGTAATGATGCGGGGGTGGGTAGAAAAGCCGTATACAATTTGATCATGCCTTCCACCGTTTGTATATTCTACTGTTTCAGCAGTGTAGTTCAGCATTCTATTTGCTTTGTTAATTGTTAATTGTTTCTCTGAATTTTTTGGTTGAATTATTATTTTTGTAAGATTCCCAGGCCTCTCTCAACTTTATTTTTAACCATTTCAACCATACTGGTGAGCGAATAAATATTTTAAAAATTCATGGAATATGTGTGCAGCCTACTTTTCCACACTTGCCTCTGAGTCATAGAAACATAGAAACATAGAAAATAGGTGCAGGAGCAGGCCATTCAGCCCTTCTAGCCTGCACCGCCATTCAATGAGTTCATGGCTGAACATGAAACTTCAGTACCCCCTTCCTGCTTTCACGCCATACCCCTTGATCCCCCGAGTAGTAAGGACTTCATCTAGCTCCCTTTTGAATATATTTAGTGAATTGGCCTCAACTACTTCCTGTGGTAGAGAATTCCACAGGTTCACCACTCTCTGGGTGAAGAAGTTTCTCCTTATCTCGGTCCTAAATGGCTTACCCCTTATCCTTAGACTGTGACCCCTGGTTCTGGACTTCCCCAACATTGGGAACATTCTTCCTGCATCCAACCTGTCCAAACCCGTCAGAATTTTAAACGTTTCTATGAGGTCCCCTCTCACTCTTCTGAACTCCAGTGAATACAAGCCCAGTTGATCCAGTCTTTCTTGATAGGTCAGTCTCACCATCCCGGGAATCAGTCTGGTGAATCTTCGCTGCACTCCCTCAATAGCAAGAATGTCCTTCCTCAAGTTAGGAGACCAAAACTGTACACAATACTCCAGGTGTGGCCTCACCAAGGCCCTGTACAACTGTAGCAACACCTCCCTGCCCCTGTACTCAAATCCCCTCGCTATGAAGGCCAACATGCCATTTGCTTTCTTAACCGCCTGCTGTACCTGCATGCCAACCTTCAATGACTGATGTACCATGATACCCAGGTCTCGTTGCACCTTCCCTTTTCCTAATCTGTCACCATTCAGATAATAGTCTGTCTCTCTGTTTTTACCACCAAAGTGGATAACCTCACATTTATCCACATTATACTTCATCTGCCACGCATTTGCCCACTCACCTAACCTATCCAAGTCACTCTGTAGCCTCATAGCATCCTCCTCGCAGCTCACACTGCCACCCAACTTAGTGTCATCCGCAAATTTGGAGATACTACATTTAATCCCCTCGTCTAAATCATTAATGTACAATGTAAACAGCTGGGGCCCCAGCACAGAACCCTGCGGTACCCCACTAGTCACTGCCTGCCATTCCGAAAAGTACCCATTTACTCCTACTCTTTGCTTCCTGTCTGACAACTAGTTCTCAATCCACGTCAGCACACTACCCCCAATCCCATGTGCTTTAACTTTGCACATTAATCTCCTGTGTGGGACCTTGTCGAAAGCCTTCTGAAAGTCCAAATATACCACATCAACTGGTACTCCTTTGTCCACTTTATTGGAAACATCCTCAAAAAATTCCAGAAGATTTGTCAAGCATGATCTCCCTTTCACAAATCCATGCTGACTTGGACCTATCATGTCACCATTTTCCAAATGCGCTGCTATGACATCCTTAATAATTGATTCCATCATTTTACCCACTACTGAGGTCAGGCTGACCGGTCTATAATTCCCTGCTTTCTCTCTCCCTCCTTTTTTAAAAAGTGGGGTTACATTGGCTACCCTCCACTCGATAGGAACTGATCCAGAGTCAATGGAATGTTGGAAAATGACTGTCAATGCATCCGCTATTTCCAAGGCCACCTCCTTAAGTACTCTGGGGTGCAGTCCATCAGGCCCTGGGGATTTATCGGCCTTCAATCCCATCAATTTCCCCAACACAATTTCCCGACTAATAAAGATTTCCCTCAGTTCCTCCTCCTTACTAGACCCTCTGACCACTTTTATATCAGGAAGGTTGTTTGTGTCCTCCTTAGTGAATACTGAACCAAAGTACTTGTTCAATTGGTCTGCCATTTCTTTGTTCCCCGTTATGACTTCCCCTGATTCTGACTGCAGGGCACCTACGTTTGTCTTTACTAACCTTTTCTCTTTACATACCTATAGAAACTTTTGCAATCCGCCTTAATGTTCCCTGCAAGCTTCTTCTCGTACTCCATTTTCCCTGCCCTAATCAAACCCTTTGTCCTTCTCTGCTGAGTTCTAAATTTCTCCCAGTCACCAGGTTCGCTGCTATTTCTGGCCAATGTGTATGCCATTTCCTTGGCTTTAATACTATCCCTGATTTCTCTAGATAGCCACGGTTGAGCCACCTTCCCTTTTTTATTTTTACGCCAGACAGGAATGTACAATTGTTGTAATTCATCCATGCGGTCTCTAAATGTCTGCCATTGCCCATCCACAGTCAACCCCTTAAGTATCATTAGCCAATCTATCTTAGCCAATTCATGCCTCATACCTTCAAAGTTACCCTTCTTTAAGTTCTGGACCATGGTCTCTGAATTAACTGTTTCATTCTCCATCCTAATGCAGAATTCCACCATATTATGGTCACTCTTCCCCAAGGGGCCTCGCACAATGAGATTGCTAATTAATCCTCTCTCATTACACAACACCCAGTCTAAGATGGCCTCCCCCCTAGTTGGTTCCTCGACATATTGGTCTAGAAAACCATCCCTTATGCACTCCAGGAAATCCTCCACCACCGTATTGCTTCCAGTTTGGCTAGCCCAATCTATGTGCATATTAAAGTCACCCATTATAACTGCTGCACCTTTATTGCATGCACTCCTAATTTCCTGTTTGGAGGTCTGTACACAACTCCCACTAACGATTTTTGCCCTTTAGTGTTCTGCAGCTCTACCCATATAGATTCCACATCATCCAAGCTAATGTCTTTCCTAACTATTGCATTAATCTCCTCTTTAACCAGCAATGCTACCCCACCTCCTTTTCCTTTTATTCTATCCTTCCTGAATGTTGAATACCCCTGGATGTTGAGTTCCCAGCCCTGATCATCCTGGAGCCACGTCTCTGTAATCCCAATCACATCATAAGGTTGTGGATTCAAGTCCCACTCCAGGGACTTGAGCACAAAAAAATCTAGGCTGACACTCCAGTGCAGTGCTGAGGGAGTGCTATACTGTCGGAGGTGCCGTCTTTTGGATGAGACATTAAACCGACGCCCCGTCTGCTCTCTCAGGTGGACGTAAAAGATCACATGGCATTATTTCGAAGAAGAGCAGGCGAGTTATCCCCGGTGTCCTGTTACCAATATTTATCCCTCAATCAACACAACAAAAACAGATTGTCTGGCCACTATCACAATGCTGTTTGTGGGAGTTTGCTGTGCGCAAGTTGGCTGCCGCATTTCCTATATTACAACAGTGGCTACACTCCAAAAGTACTTCATTGGCTGTAAAGCGCTTTGAGACGTCCGGTGGTCATGAAAGGCACTATATAAATGCAAGTCTTTCTTTTTTTTTCTTTACTTCACATTTAATAGCCATATTAAATTTCATCTGCCATCGTTCATCAGTCATTGAAAGTTGGCATGCAGGTACAGCAGGCGGTGAAGAAGGCAAATGGTATGTTGGCCTTCATAGCTAGTGGATTTGAGTATAGAAGCAGGGAGGTCTTACTGCAGTTCTACAGGGAGTGAGGCCTCATCTGGAATATTGTGTTCAGTTTTGGTCTCCTAATCTGAGGAAGGATGTACTTGCTATTGAGGGAGTGCAGCGAAGGTTCACCAGACTGATTCCAGGGATGGCTGGACTGTCATATGAGGAGAGACTGGATCAACTGGGCCTTTATTCACTGGAATTTAGAAGGATGAGGGGGGATCTCATAGAAACGTATAAGATTCTGACAGGACTGGACAGGTTAGATGCGGGAAGAATGTTCCCGATGTTGGGGAAGTCCAGAACCAGGGGACATAGACTTAGGATAAGGGGTAGACCATTTAGGACTGAGATGAGGTGAAACTTCTTCACTCAGAGAGTTGTTAACGTGTGGAATTCCCTGCCGCAGAGAGTTGTTGATGCCAGTTCATTGGATATATTCAAGAGGGAGTTAGATATGGCCCTTACGGCTAAGGGGATCAAGGGGTATGGAGAGAAAGCAGGAAATGGATACTGAGGGAGTGATCAGCCATGATCTTATTGAATGGTGGTGCAGGCTCAAAGGGCCAAATGACCTACTCCTGCACCTATTTTCTATGTTTCTATGTTCTGCCCACATCCATATTTTGTCCAACTCATTCCACAAATCCTGAGCTACCTCTTACAATTCCACTGTTCCCTCCTAGATTGGTATCTTCAAATATGACTTCTTTGCATGGAGTTTCTGATTCCAAGTCATTGATGTAAATTAGAAACAGTAGTGGTCCCAACACTGAGCCCTGGGGCATCTACTGACTCTTTCTACCATCTGGTGACAATCAGATTTTTTTCCCGCCTCTGTCTAGATAATTTGTAACCATGGAAATGTTGCATTAAAGAAACAACCCATCAAGGATGAATAAAGTAGATGTCTGGAATTCCTCCCCTAAACCTTTCCGTCTCTCCAACTCTCACTCAAGACCCTTCTTAAAATCCACTTCCTTTACCAAACTTTTGGTCACCTTTCCTAATATCTCCTTCTTTACCTTGGTGTCCATTTTTGCCTGATTGCACTTTTGTGAAATGCCTTGAAATGTATTTTGTAGTTAAAGACGCTATATGAATGCAAGTTGTTGTTCTAAGGTAAATAAGTATTCTGGAAATTTTGCTTTATTTATCAGAAATTTTCCAGAACCTCTCCTTGGGTGATTACATGGATGAGGTAGAATCCATGATAGAACAGATTCTACATGGTCTGTGGGAGGAATAAACTTCATGAGCCAAGTGGGTTATTCTCATTCCACACATGTTTTTCAGTACACGTTGATGCTACTGTGGCTAAGAAATGAAACCACATTATTGGATGACCAGCAATGAGAGTAGGTGTATGCTCAAAAAGTACATTAATTTTAAGGTTTAGTGCCTACCAGGCTTATGAATAAATTTAAGAGTCTATTAAAGCTATTTTTAAAAGAGTCTAGTACTAGTCGGCCGTCAGCCATCTCGGCCTTAAACTCTGCAATTCGCACCCTCTTTGCCTCTCCACCTCTCTCTCCTCCTTCAAGACGCTGCTTAAAACCTATCTCTTTGACCAAGCGTTTGGTCACCAGTCGTAATGTCTCCTTCTTCGGCTCGCTGTCAATATTTGTCTGATTACACTCCTTGGGATGTTTTACAACGTTAGAGGCACTATATAAATACAAGTTGTTGTTGTTGTAATTGGGTATGTATAGCCAGTGCTGATGAAAGTTGGGGTGGAGGGGAGGGCCAAATTTAAGAATGAAAATGGTCACTGATAAAACTTGCAGTAAAGAAAATAGAAAATGACAGGAAGTTTCTAAGTTTCCGTAAACTTAATTTTAAGAATTTCAATTTACAATGGTGCTTGTCTTGCCTTTATATAGAACATTTTATGACCTTAGGACATCCACGTCACACAAGTGCCAGGTAATGGCTATCTACAACAGAGAGTCTTACCACCTCCCCTTGACATTCAATAGCATTACCATCGTCAAATCCCCCATCAGCAACATCCTGGGGGTCACCAAAGACCAGAAACTTAACTGGGCCAGCCACATAAATACTGTGGCTACAAGAGTACGTAAGAAGATACGGCAAGTGTCTCACCTCCTGACTTCCCAAAGCTTTTCCACCATCTACAAGGCACAAGTCAGGAGTGTAGTGGATTACTCTCCACTTGCCTGGATGAGTGCAGCTCCAACAACATTCAGCAAGCTCAATACCATCCAGGACAAAGCAGCCCGCTTGATCGGTACCCCATGCACCACCTTCAACATTCACTCCCTCCACCACCGGCGCACTGTGGCTGCAGTGTGCACCATCTACAAGATGCACTGAAGCAACCTGCCAAGGCTTCTTTGACAGCACCTCCCAAACCCGCGACCTCTTCCACCTAGAAGGACAAGGGCAGCAGGCACATGGGAACGCCACCACTTGCAAGTTTCTCTCCAAGCCACACATCATCCTGAATTGGAAATATATCACCATTCCTTCATCGTCGCTGGGTCAAAATCATGGAACTCCCTCCCTAACAGCACTATGGGAGCACCTTCACCATACAGACTGCAGCGGTTCAAGAAGGCGGCTCACCACCACCTTCTCAAGGGCAATTTGGGATGGGCAATAAATGTTGGCCTTGCCAGTGATGCCCACGTCCAGTGAATGAATTTTTCAAAGTATCTTGGTACTGAAGATTTAGTCCATTAATGGGGGTTAGATCTTTTAGCCAAATTGATGCGAGCAAAACACGTTTAAATATGGACACGTATTTGGGTAGGCTGGCAATATTACTTCTGATGTGCAAGTCTGGTTCAATTCAAGCGAATCATTCAATGCAACTTTTTAGCCTTTTATGATTCTTGGCGAAAGAATGTACTCAATCAATACAAGCTGACTATCGTGTATCAAAAGGAATGAAACGGGGATATTATTACTTAAAATCTCCCACCTATGCAGACTTGCGCTGAAAATATTGTACAATGACCAAAGACAGGTAGAAAGGAGATAAGTAAAAGTGGAGGGCAGAGAAATCAAAGTCAAACATCAAAAAGGGCCACATTACAACATAATTCTAAAAGGACAAATATTTAAAAAGTAAAACAAGCCTGAACGCCCTGTATCTCAATGCGAGGAGTATTCGTAATAAGGTGGATGAATTAACTGCGCAGACAGCTGTTAACAGATATGATGTAATTGGGATTACGGAGACATGGCTCCAGGATGACCAAGGCTGGGAACTCAACATCCAGGGGTATTCAATATTCAGAAGGATAGGCAGAAAGGAAAAGGAGGTGGGATAGCGTTGCTGGTTAAAGAGGAGATTAACGCAATAGTAAGGAAGGACATTAGCTTGGATGATGTGGAATCTGTATGGGTAGAGCCGTGGAACACCAAAGAGCAGAAAACGCTAGTGGGAGTTGTGTACAGACCACTAAACAGTAGTAGTGAGGTTGGGGATGGCATCAAACAGGAAATTAGGGTACAGCAGTTATCATGGGTGACTTTAATCTACATATAGATTGGGCTAACCAAACTCGTAGCAATACGGTAGAGCAGTTCTTCCTGGAGTGTATAAGGGATATGTCGAGGAACCAACTAGAGAGCAGGCCATCCTAGACTGGGTGTTGTGTAATAAGAGAGGATTAATTAGCAATCTTGTTGTGCAAGGCCCCTTGGGGAAGAGTGACCATAATATGGTAGAATTCTTCATTAAGAGGGAGAGTGACACAGTTAATTCAGAGACTAGGGTCCTGAACTTAAAGAAAGGTAACTTCGATGGTATGAGACGTGAATTGGCTAGGATAGACTGGCGAATGATACTTAAAGAGTTGACGATGGATAGACAATGGCAGACATTTAAAGATCACATGGATGAACTACAACAATTGTACATCTCTGTCTCTCATAAAAATAAAATGGGAAAGGTGGCTCAACTGTGGCTAACAAGGGAAATTAAGGATAGTGTTAAATCCAAGGAAGAGGCATATAAATTGGCCAGAAAAAACAGCAAACCTGAGGACTGGGAGAAATTTAGAATTCAGCAGAGGAGGACAAAGGGTTTAATTAGGGGGGGGGGGGAAATAGAGTATGAGAGTAAGCTTGCACGGAACATAAAAACTGACTGCAAAAGCTTCTATAGATATGTGAAGAGAAAAAGATTCGTGAAGACAAATGTAGGTCCCTTGCAGTCAGAATCAGATGAATTTATAATGGGGAACAAAGAAATGGCAGACCAATTGAACAAATACTTTGGTTCTGTCTTCACTAAGGAAGACACAAATAACCTTCCGGAAATACTAGGGACCGAGGTACTAGTGAGAAGGAGAAACTGAAGGAAATCCATGTTAATCAGGAAATTGTGTTAGGGAAATTGATGGGATTGAAGGCCATTAAGTCCTCAGGGCCTAACAGTCTGCATCCCAGAGTACTTAAGGAAGTGGCCCTAGAAATAGTGGATGCATTGGTGGTCATTTTCCAACATTCTATAGATTCTGGATCAGTTCCTATGGATTGGAGGGTAGCTAATGTAACCCCACTTTTTAAAAAAGGAGGGAGAGAGAAAACAGGGAATTATAGATCGGTTAGCCTAACATCAGTAGTGGGGAAAATGTTGGAATCAATAATTAAAGATGTAATAGCAGTGCATTTGGAAAGCAGTGACAGGATCGGTCCAAGTCAGCATGGATTTATGAAAGGGAAATCATGCTTGACAAATCTTCTAGAATTTTTTTAGGGTGTAACTAGTAGAGTGGACAAGGGAGAACCAGTGGATGTGGGTATTTGGACTTTCAAAAGGCTTTTGACAAGGTCCCACACAAGAGACTAGTGTGCAAAATGAAAGCACATGGAATTGGTGGTAATGTATTGACGTGGATAGAGAACTGGTTGGCAGACAGGAAGCAAGGAGTAGGATTAAATATGGGTCCTTTTCAGAATGGCAGGCAGTGACTAGTGGGGTACCGTGAGGTTCAGTGCTGGGACCCCAGCTATTTACAATATACATTAATGATTTAGACAAAGGAATTGAATGCAATATCTCCAAGTTTGCAGATGACACTAAGCTGGGTGGCAGGAGGATGCTATGAGGCTGCAGGGTGACTTGGACAGGTTACGTGAGTGGGCAAATGCATGGCAGATGCAGTATAATGTAGATAAACGTGAGGTTATCCACTTTGGTGGCAAAAACAGGAAGGCAGAATATTATCTGAATGGTGACAGATTAGGAAAAGGGGAGATGCAACGAGACCTGGGTGTCATGGTACATCAGTCATTGAAAGTTGGCATACAGGTACAGCAGGCGGTGAAGAAGGCAAATGGCATGTTAGCCTTCATAGTGAGAGGATTTGAGTATAGGCGCAGGGAGGTCTTACTGCAGTTGTACAGGGCCTTGGTGAGGTCACACCTTGAATATTTTGTACAGTTTTGATCTCTTAATCTGAGGAAGGACATTCTTGCTATTGAGGGAGTGCAGCGAAGGTTCACCAGACTAATTCCCGGGATGACAGGACTGACATATGAAGAAAGACTGGATCGACTAGGCTTATATTCACTGGAATTTAGAAGAATGAGAGGCGATCTCATGGAAACATATAAAATTCTGATGGGATTGGACAGGTTAGATGCAGGAAGAATGTTCCCGATATTGGGGAAATCCAGAACGAGGGGTCACAGTCTAAGGATAAGGGTAATCCATTTAGGACCGAGATGAGACGAAACTTCTTCACTCAGAGAATTCTGTGGAATTCTCTACCACAGAAAGTTGTTGAGACCAGTTCGTTAGATATATTCAAAAGGGAGTTAGATGTGGTCCTTACGGCTAAAGGGATCAAAGTGTATGGAGAGAAAGCAGGAATGGGGTACTGAAGTTGCATGATCATATTTGTTACGTTTAGAATAACTCCACAAGACTGCACATCTTAAGCTCAAACTGTTGTGACCTTGTTCTCTTTATTGTAACTCCAGAATGAGGAGGCAGCATGTTAGTCTGACTTTTATACCTGCTTGCCCAGTGTGTACAGGTGACCCTTGGGTCTCCCACAGGTGCGCCCCCTGGTGGCAATTCTTACACTTTGGTAGTGTTTACATACATCACATTATTCCCCCCCAAAGACTTATGTACAAGTTATTTACAAGTTCAGGCGATCCGTGGCTCTGTGTTCCCGGGTTGATCACCTGAGTTGAAGTCCTGGCATGGGTGAGTCAGTCGGATCATTGCTGCACTGCAATGTGGCTGGTCTGATCGGACTGTCGGGCATGGTGGGTTCATCCTCGTGGTTGACCGCGAGGTCGATTGCTGGTTGGGTGTGTGGATGGATCAATGATGGTAATGTCCTCTTCAAACTGTTCTTGGTTGTCAGTGAACCGCAGTTTGGTCTGATCCAAGTGATTTCTGCACATTTGTCCATTCAAAAGTTTGACAACAAACACTCTATTCCCCGCCATGGCTAACACAGTGCCAGCATCCCATTTGGGACCATGACCACAATTAAGAACAAACACAGGGTCATTGACCTCAATGTCACATGATAAAGCCGCGCGGTCGTGGTACATGTTATTCCGGTGACGCCGGGTTTCTACATGATCACTGAGATCCGGGTGGACTAAGGAGAGCCTGGTTTTGAGTGCTCTCTTCATTAGCAATTCTGCAGGGGGAGCCCCAGTAAGCAAATGGGGTTGCGTACAGTAGCTGAGCAGAATCCGAGATAACTGGGTCGGCAGGAACCGTCCATCATGCATTTCAAGCTCTGCTTGATAGTTTGGACTGCCCATTCCGCTTGATCATTGGATGCGGACTTAAACGGCACAGACCTGACATGCTTGATGCCATTGCAGGTCATGAACTTGTTGAATTCTGAGCTGGTGAAACATGGTCCATTGTCACTAACAAGGACGTCGGGCAAACCATGGGTGGCGAACATGGCCCGGAGGCTTTCAATGGTGGCAGTGAACATACATGGCGACATTATTATACATTCAATCCATTTAGAGTAAGCATCCATTGCTACTAGGAACATCTTTCCTAGAAAGGGGCCAGCGAAATCTACGTGGACCCTGGACCACAGTTTGGAGGGCCATGACCACAGACTCAGTGCGGCCTCCCTTGGTGCGTTGCTCAACTGTGAGCAAGTGTTACATTGGTGTACGCATGACTCCAATTCCGAGTCAATGCCGGGCCACCAAACGTGCGACCTGGCGATAGCCTTCATCATGACTATGCCTGGATGGGTACTATGAAGGTCGCATATAAACCTTTTCCTGCCTTTTTTTGGCAAAATTACATGATTCCCCCATCGGAGGCAGTCCGAATGGATGGACATTTCGTCCTTGCGTCGATGGAACGGCTTAATTTCGTCTTGCAATTCCCCAGCTCCCATTGAGGACGCAGCTTTTTACTAGTGATAGCACCGGGTCCTGGCTAGACCAGGTCCTGATCTGGTGAGCCGTGATGGGTGACCCCTCGCTCTCAAAAACATCCATTACAAGGAGCAAGTCTGCGGGTTGCGCCATTTCCACCCCGGTGGTGGGCAATGGTAGCTGACTGAGGGCATCCGCACAGTTCTCAGTGTCTGGTCTGTGGCGGATTACATAATGATATGCAGATAACGTTAGTGCCCATCTTTGGATGCGGGATAAAGCATTGGTGTTAATACCTTTGCTTTCTGAGAACAACGAAATGAGCGGCTTGTGGTCGGTTTCGAGCTCGAACCGGAGCCCAAATAGGTATTGGTGCATTTTCTTAACCCCGTATATGCATGCTAATGCTTCTTTCTCAACCATACTGTAAGCTCTTTCAGCCTTAGATAAGCTTCTGGATGCATATGCAACCGGTTGCAATTTGCCTGATACATTGGCTTGCTGTAACACACAAACCGACCCGGTACGAAGATGCATCACAAGCTAGAACTAAACATTTACATGGGTCATACAATACAAGTAGCTTGTCAGAACATAGCAGGTTTCTGGCCTTATTAAAGGCTGTCTCTTGAGATTTACCCCAAACCCAGTCGTCACCCTTACGTAGCAATAAATGCAATGGTTCCAGCAAAGTGCTCAACCCCGGTAGAAAATTACCAAAATAGTTGTGGAGTCCCAGGAACGAACGCAGCTCCATTACATTCTGTGGTCTGGGTGCATTCTTAATGGCCTATGTCATGGAGTCCGTGGGTCTGATGCCGTCCGCCGCAATCTTTCTCCCCAGAAATTTGACCCCTGGCTCCAGGAAAACACACTTGGAGCGTTTCAGCCTGAGTCCCACTCTGTCCAGTCGCTTGAGAGCCTCTTCCAGGTTGTGCAAGTGTTCAGTGGGTGTTGCGGCCAGTGATCAAGATGTCGTCTTGGAACACCACGGTGCGCGGAACCGATTTCAACAGACTCTGCATGTTCCTCTGGAAGATGGCCGCCGCCGAGCGAATCCCAAAGGGGCATCTGTGGTATATGAACAGTCCTCTGTGCGTGTTGATGCACGTCAATTTTTTTGAAGGTTCAGCCAGCTCCTGTTTCATGTAAGCAGAGGTTAGATCCAGCTTGGTGAACGACTTCTCCCCTGCTAGTGTTGCAAACAGGTCATCTGCTTTGGGTAGTGGGTACTGGTCCTGTAACGAGACTCGTTTGATCGTTACCTTGTCGTCCCTGCAGATCCTGACCGTCCCGTCGCTCTTCAACACCGGCACAATTGGACTGTCCCACTCGTTGAACTCAACTGGCGATATGATCCCCTCTCATTGAAGTCTGTCCAGCTTGATCTTGACTTTCTCTCGCATCATGTATGGAACCACTCGGGCCTTGTAATGAACAGGTCATGCATCAGGGACTAGATGGATCTGCACTTTGGCGCCTGTGAAGTTGCTGATACCTGGCTCGAATAACGACAGGAATTTGTTTAGCACTTGGGCGTCATCCTCCGAAGACAGTGCTTTGAGGTCGTCCCAGTTCCATCGGATCTTTCCTAGCCAGCTTCTGCTGAACAGTATTGGGCTATCGCCTGGTACAATCCACAGTGGTAAATCATGCACAGCTCCATCGTATGATACCTTCACTGCCGCACTACCAATGACTGGTATGAGCTCTTTGGTGTAAGTGCGCAGCTTGGTGTGGATCGAGCTTGGTTTTGGCCTTTGTGCCTTGTTGCCCCACAGCTTCTCAAAAGCCTTCTGGCTCATAATTGACTGACTTGCCCCCGTGTCCAATTCCATGGCAACTAGAATGCCATTTAATTTGACTTTTAACATTATCGAAGAGCTTTTGGTGGTGAAGGTTTGTACACCATACACTTCCTCTTCAGCCTCGGGTTGAGTGTGATCCGTGCCGGATCGGTCATCTTCTGCCGAATCTGCCACGGGGTGAGTCGCAGCACGTAGCACATTCGCTGGAGGTGCCCCATTGTTCCACAGCCCTTGCACACATAGTGCTTGAATTGACATTGATGGGCTCAATGATTACCCCCGCAGCGCCAAAATAGTGCTAATGGATTCGCATTCATGCCCCACGGCGGGCTCTGAGTCATCCTAGGTCTGGCCTCTGCGGGCGTGTAGGCCTTGCCAAGTACAGTTCTGCCTGCTGAAGGCTTTGTTTTATGCACAGTACTTGCTGGTGAGTTCCGATGCTGCGATGATATCTGTTTGGTGTTATCTTTCGTGAACATAAAAGCCTGGGCTATCGTGATGGCCTTGCTCAGATTTAGGGATACAGCAGACAGCAGTTTGCGAAGAATGACCTCGAGGCCGATTTCAAGCACGAAAAAGTCCCGCAACACTTCCCCCAAAAATCCAGCAAATACGCATGGTCCTGCAAGGCGTCTTAGGTCACCGACATAGCTCACCATGTCCTGGCCCTCGGAGCGGTGGTATGTATAAAAGCAATACCTGGCCATCAAGATGCTCTCCATCGGCTTGAGGTGTTCCCAAACCAGCACGCACAGCTCTTCATATGTCTTCTCCGTTGGTTTCGTCGGTGCTAGCAGATTTTTGATGAGGCCATATATCGTGGACCCGCAAACGGTGAGGACAATCGCCCTGCGCTTGATCGCGGTTTCTTCCTTTTCCAGCTCGTTGGTCACGAAGTACTGGTCAAGACGCTCAACGAAGGTTTCCCAATCATCACCCTCAACAAATCTCTCAAGAATACCAACGGCAGCCATAACTGTGTGAAAGTTCGTGATCTGTTACTCGTCGCCAATTGTTACGTTTAGAATAACTCCACAAGACTGCACATCTTAAGCTCAAATTGTTGTGACCTTGTTCTCTTTATTATAACTCCAGAGTGAGGAGGCAGCATGGTAGTCTGCCTTTTATACCTGCTTGCCCAGTGTGTGCAGGTGACCCTTGGGTCTCCCACCGGTGCTCCCCTTGGTGGCAAGTCTTACACTTTGGTAGTGTTTACATACATAACAATATTGAATGGTGCTGCAAGCTCGAAGGGCCGAATGGCCTACTCCTGCCCCGATTTTCTATGTTTCTATGTTTCTATGACACCCAAGGAGTGTGATACAACCGATTGACAACTCTGCCTAATCAACACCAACTAGGTTCAGGGATACGTGCTGTACATGGAGAAAAAAGTCCCCGTGAATTCTCTCAGGTGACAAGTAATGTACTTGAAGTCTATTATCTTGCACCTGTGCCTTTTTAACATGATCAAACATGGTTTCACAAAATCTGAACATACTTGACTGACAATTCAATAAAACCAAAGAAATTGCCGTTGGGTTCATCATCCAACTTGGAGCTTGTGCCAACTAATCTCCCTTCTCCAAGAAACTAAATGACATCTAAAATACATTGAAAAATGTCTTTCCACTCTTCTTCATTGTAAAATTTTTGTCAAGTAATGAGTGGATGCTTTTATCGTCATTCCCACTCCAGGGACTTGAGCACATAAATCTAGGTTGACATTCCAGTGCAGTGCTGAGGGAGTGCTGCACTGTCTTTCGAATGAGACATTAATTCGAGGCCCCGTCTACTCGCTCAGTGGACCTAAAAACTCCTATGGCACTATTTCGAAGAAGAGCAGGGGAGTTATCCCCGGTGTCCTGGCCAATGTTTACCCCTCAATCAACATAACAAAAACAGATTATCTGGTCGTTATCACATTGCTGTTTGTGGGAGCTTGCTTGTGCATAAATTGGCTGCCACCTTTCCTACGTTACAACAGCGACTACACTCCAAAAGTACTTCACTAGTTGTAAAGCGCTTTGAGACATCCGGTGGTTGTGAAAGGCGCTATATAAGTGCAAGTCTTTCTTTCTTTCAATCCCCTTCTCACATCTATCCATTTCATATAACATTCCTTTTGTGTGTTACTTTTCCCTGGTCAGGAATGCTCTGTACAGCTGGTACCAGCTGCGATCTTCAGTCCACCCAATTGGCGCGGCTAACGTTGGAAGATAATCTTGAATTACTGCATCCTGCGGGAAACATCGACAAGCAATGTAATAAACAGCATGCTGTGTCACTGCTGTCCAGTCACATTCAAATGTTCTCCATTAGGAAGAGTGCAGGAGAGAAGTGGGGATGAAAAACAACTTTCCTTTGATATCCCTTTTTAGATGGAATTTTAATTTCCAGTTATGAAGCACATCTGTCTATGTCATCCTTAAGTAGAGGTCCTGCACATTAAAGAAGTTTCTCAACAGAAACATGCTAAATTATGAGGTGGCTTATCTTCATTTTTTTCCTCTTTGTGTTCTTCCTCCTCCTATGCATCATCTGGACCAGTAGTAAGAGGATTACCACCTTCCAATTTCCTTTGCTCTACCATTGGCTGCTGTGTCTTCAGCCATCGAGGTCCTAAGCTCTGGAATTTGACCAAGCTTTTGGTCACTTGTCCTAATGTCCTTATGTGCCTCGGTGTCAAATTAAGACCTGTCACTTTGACCCTATCTTTGTTCTCCTAAATCTCACTTCCTCTTCAATATCCATTGTTTCTTGTTAAACATAGATATCTTTTAACATGGAAATTGCTATACGAATGCAAGGCTGTTGTTATGTGAGGTGGTGCATTATTGTGCATGATAATGTGTGCATCATCATCATCATCATAGGCAGTTCCTCGGAATCGAGGAAGACTTGCTTCCACTCCTGAAGTGAGTTCTTTGGTGGCTGGACTGTCCAAGACTCGGTCACAGGTGGGACAGACATTCGCCAAGGGAAGGGGTGGGTGGGACTGGTTTGCCGCACGCTCCTTCCGCTGCTTCCGCTTGACCCCTTCACGTTCTCGGCGTTGAGATTCAAAGAGCTCAACGCCCTCCCGGATGCACTTTCTCCACCTAGGGAGGTCTTCGGCCAGGCACTCCCAGGCGTCAGTGGTGATGTCGCACTTTACCAGGGAGGTTTTAAGGGTGTTCTTGTAACCTTTCCGCTGCCCACCTTTGGCTCGCTTGCCATGAAGGAGCTCCACATAGAGCATTTGCTTGGGGAGTCTCGTATCTGGCATGCGAACTATGTGGCCTGCCCAGCGAAGCTGATCGAGTGTGGTCAGTGCTTCAATGCTGGGGATGTTAGCCTGGACGAGGACACTGATGTTGGTACGCCTGTCCTCCCAGGGGATTTGCAGGGGATTGCTGAACTCCAGGATATAGTCGATGTATTCATCGAGGCATATGAAAGCATGGGTCTTACGCTTAACATCCGTAAGATAAAGGTCCTCCACCAGCCTGTCCTCACCGCACAGCACTGCCCCCCAGTCATCAAGATTCACGGCCCTTGACAACGTGGACCATTTCCCGTACCTCGGGAGCCTCTTATCAACAAGAGGAGACATTGATGCGGAGATTCAACACTGCCTCCAGTGCGCCAGTGCAGCCTTCGGCTGCCTGAGGAAAAGAGTGTTCGAAGACCAGGCCCTCAAATCTACCACCAAGCTCATGGTCTACCCGCCCTCCTGTATGGCTCAGAGGCATGGACGATGTACAAAAGACACCTCAAGTCGCTGGAGAAATATCACCAATGATATCTCCGCAAGATCCTGCAACGTGTGCAAGTATTAACACACAGCTCATAGGGCTGGAAATTCGATCGCGCCTCTGTTTCAGCGTTAATCTGGGCGTAGCGGTAAATTTTGTGCCAGCAAATGGATTGCATCTGCCGCCGCAAAATTTATTAGCTGGGCCCAGAGTGTGAAACGGAGCGCTAAGGGAGGCGTGGCCCACCTCTTTTAGGGTGCTATGCCGGCTGAGCAAGTGAAAATCCTCGGGGGCGAGGGGGGGGAGGGGGGGAACCTGAAAAAAACCCATTCCCAATACTCACGCCACCACAACATAAATCGCAAAAAAAAAACAATCACACTTACCTCAGCTCGACATTACTTACCTCACTGTGACTACTGCAGCTTGGAATGCCAGCTCCCACAGGCATTCCCACCAGGGCACTCTATGGAGCGCTACGGATCAGGCAGCAGCCAAAAATCACCTCTTCCGGGCGGTAATGCTCCACGCCCTCTCAAAACAGACACCGAATGTCCCGGCGGGACACTGGAAGCTGGCCTCCCACCCGGAAGTGCGTTCCGCCGCCATTGCAGCCCCTCCGGGGCGCTAAAAGCGGCGGCAAAAGACTGAAAATACGACCCTTATTAATTTCTCCATCTTTGTCTCCGCTCCACCTCACCAAAAGAAAGGTGCTGAATCATGCTAGGCTACAGTTCCATAGGTGCCAGTAACTCACTGGTACCTTACCCAACTGGTCATTTTTCACACATTAGCTTAAACAGTAAATGTTGACAGACTATTTGACTATTGGGTACATCACAGCTAGGCTCTATTCTGTCAGCATCCAGTATCCACACAATTCCATTTCCAGCAAAGCTCAGGACATAGTAATTGGGAGATGTGTTGACAAACCTTTCTTCTTTCAGGGACTTGAGCATATAAATCTAGGCTGACACTCCAGTGCAGTGTTACATAAGAACATAAGAACATAAGAAATAGGAACAGGAGTAGGCCATACGGCCCCTCGAGCCTGCTCCGCCATTCAATAAGATCATGGCTGATCTGATCATGGACTCAGCTCCACTTCCCTGCCCGCTCCCCATAATCATTTATTCCCTCATTGCTCAAAAATCTGTCTACCACCGCCTTAAATATATTCAATGACCCAACCTCCACACCTCTCTAGGGCAGAGAATTCCACAGATTTACAATCCTCTGAAAGAAGAAATTTCTCATCTCAGTTTTAAATGGGCGGCCCTTTATTCTGAGACTATGTCCCCTAGTTTTAGTTTGCCCTATGAGTGGAAATATCCTCTCTGCATCCACCTTGTCGAGCCCCCTCATTATCTTATATGTTTCGATAAGATCACCTCTCATTCTTCTGAACTCCAATGAGTATAGGCTCAACCTACTCAACCTATCTTCATAAGTCAACCCCCTCATCTCCAGAATCAACCTAGTGAACCTTCTCTGAACAGCCTCCAATGCAAGTGTATCCTTCCTTAAATACGGAGACCAAAACTATACGCTAAGGGAGGCGTGGCCTACCTCTTTTAGGGTGCTATGCCGGCTGAGCAAGTGAAAATCCTCGGGGGCGAGGGGGGGGGGGGGGGGGGGAACCTGAAAAAAACCCATTCCCAATACTCACGCCACCACAACATAAATCGCAAAAAAAAAACAATCACACTTACCTCAGCTCGACATTACTTACCTCACTGTGACTACTGCAGCTTGGAATGCCAGCTCCCACAGGCATTCCCACCAGGGCACTCTATGGAGCGCTACGGATCAGGCAGCAGCCAAAAATCACCTCTTCCGGGCGGTAATGCTCCACGCCCTCTCAAAACAGACACCGAATGTCCCGGCGGGACACTGGAAGCTGGCCTCCCACCCGGAAGTGCGTTCCGCCGCCATTGCAGCCCCTCCGGGGCGCTAAAAGCGGCGGCAAAAGACTGAAAATCCGACCCTTATTAATTTCTCCATCTTTGTCTCCGCTCCACCTCACCAAAAGAAAGGTGCTGAATCATGCTAGGCTACAGTTCCATAGGTGCCAGTAACTCACTGGTACCTTACCCAACTGGTCATTTTTCACACATTAGCTTAAACAGTAAATGTTGACAGACTATTTGACTATTGGGTACATCACAGCTAGGCTCTATTCTGTCAGCATCCAGTATCCACACAATTCCATTTCCAGCAAAGCTCAGGACATAGTAATTGGGAGATGTGTTGACAAACCTTTCTTCTTTCAGGGACTTGAGCATATAAATCTAGGCTGACACTCCAGTGCAGTGTTACATAAGAACATAAGAACATAAGAAATAGGAACAGGAGTAGGCCATACGGCCCCTCGAGCCTGCTCCGCCATTCAATAAGATCATGGCTGATCTGATCATGGACTCAGCTCCACTTCCCTGCCCGCTCCCCATAATCATTTATTCCCTCATTGCTCAAAAATCTGTCTACCACCGCCTTAAATATATTCAATGACCCAACCTCCACACCTCTCTAGGGCAGAGAATTCCACAGATTTACAATCCTCTGAAAGAAGAAATTTCTCATCTCAGTTTTAAATGGGCGGCCCTTTATTCTGAGACTATGTCCCCTAGTTTTAGTTTGCCCTATGAGTGGAAATATCCTCTCTGCATCCACCTTGTCGAGCCCCCTCATTATCTTATATGTTTCGATAAGATCACCTCTCATTCTTCTGAACTCCAATGAGTATAGGCTCAACCTACTCAACCTATCTTCATAAGTCAACCCCCTCATCTCCAGAATCAACCTAGTGAACCTTCTCTGAACAGCCTCCAATGCAAGTGTATCCTTCCTTAAATACGGAGACCAAAACTATACGCAGTACTCTAGGTGTGCCCTCACCAATACCCTGTACAGTTATAGCAGGACTTCTCTGCTTTTATACTCCATCTCCCTTGCAATAAAGGCCAACATTCCATTTGCCTTCCTGATTACTTGCTGTACCTGCATACTAACTTTTTGTGTTCCATACACAAGGACCCCCAGGTCTCCCTGTACTGCAGCACTTTGTAATTTTTCTCTATTTAAATTATAATTTGATTTTCTATTTTTTTCTGCAAAAGTGGATAACCTCACATTTCCCACATTATACTCTATCATCCAAATTTTTGCCCACTCACTTAGCCTGTCTATATCCCTTTGCAGATTTTTTGTGTCCACCTCACAATTTGCTTTCCCCCCATCTTTGTATCATCAGCAAACTTGGCTACATTACACTCGGTCCCTTCATCCAAGTCATTAATATAGATTGTAAATAGTTGAGGCCCCAGCGCCGATCCCTGCAGCACCCCACTAGTTACTGTTTGCCAACCAGACAAATGACCCTTTTATCTCGACTCTGTTCTCTGTTAGTTAGTGCTGAGGGAGTGCAGCACTGTCGGAGGTGCCATCTCGGATGAGGCATTAAAACTGAGGCGTCAGCTGCTCCCTCAGGTGGAAGTAAAAGATCTCATGGCACTATTTCGAAGAAGAGCAAGGGAGTTATCCCCAGTGTCCTGGCTAATATTTGTCCCTCAATCAACATAACAAATTGGCTGCCGTGTTTCCCACATTACAACAGTGACTAAACTCCAAAAGTTCTTCATTGGCTGTAAAGTGCTTTGACACCTCCAGTGGTCATGAAAGGCGCAATATAAATGTAAATCTTTATTTTCTCTTTTATATCTGAGTTTATTCCAACCCAGACAAAATCAGCCAATTTTATACGTTCACTCGTCAACTCCTTTTTTGCATTTTCAAAATATCAAAGATTAAATTTGTGTATGAAAAAAATGAGGGAGCTTGCTTCAAATTCATCTGATGACTTAGGTAATCTCAAACAGCTTCCGTGGCAGGTAAACAAAGTGAAGTGATCTGTGAAGTGTTATTTTGTTCACGTACATTTTTACATTTCTTCTCAGAGATGTTGAGAGCACTGCAACATCTCATACTTCAGCTGTCAGAAGAACATGTCCAGATTATTTTTAATGAGTTCATTGAAACCTTTTGGAACAAGGTACACTGCAACCACTCACTACCAATTATCTGAAAGACTGGTCAGACACAAATCAGATCAAGGTCTTAAAACATCCCAGAGAAGCAGCATTTCCTGCAGGCCATTTAAATTAAATAACAGTCTTCAGAGAAAAGTTTTCTTTTATTGCCTAATATGACTCCAGTCATCTGGACTTGGAGTCTGAGCATCGTATTTCCAACTGCAATATCAATTTATTTAAGTTCGTGACTGTTTCTGTTCACGGGAACTTGACGCACAGGATGAGGTTGAGTGGGGGCAGAGAAGTCAGAGGTGGGGGCATTTAGGTGTAGCTTAAAATCACTGAGCACAAGTGTAAGAACTAAGCTCGAGGATCAGCCACAATCTTATTGAATAGCGGAGCAGGCTCAAGGTGTCGTATGGCCTACTCCTGCTCCTGATTCTTATGTTCTCATGTTCTAATAACTAAGTTGGAAGAAATCACTCAGAACTTGGGACAGCAGTTGAAGAGGACCTGGCCACACAGTCCACATGCCAGACACGAGACTCCCAAAGCAAGTGCTCTACTCGGAGGTCCTTCACGGAAAACGAGCCAAAGGTGAGCAGCGGAAACGCTACAAGGACACCCTCAAAGCCTCGCTGATAAAGTGCAACATCCCCACTGACATCTGGGAGTCCCTGGCCCAAGACCGCCCTAAGTGGAGGAAGTGCATCCGAGAGGGCGCTGAGCACCTCGCGTCTCAACGCCGAGAGCATGCAGAAATCAAGTGCAGGCAGCGGAAAGAACATGCGGCAAACCAGTCCCACCCACTCCTTCCCTCAACGACTATCTGTCCCACCTGTGACAGAGTCTGTGGCTCTCGTATTGGACTTTTCAGCCACCAAAGAACTCACTTCAGGAGTGGAAGCAAGTCTTCCTCGATTCCGAGGGACTGCCTATGATGATGATGATGATGATAAGGGAGAGATAGATAGGAGGGGTGAAAGAGGGTGAGGTGCTTGAATTTGGGGAAATGTGAGGTTATCTACTTGGGCAAAAAAAATAGAAAAGCAAATTATAATTTAAATGGAGAAAAATTGCAAAGTGCTGCATGACAGAGAGACCTGGGGGTCCTTGTGCATGAAACACAAAAGGTTAGTATGCAGGTACAGCAAGTAATCAGGAAGGCAAATGGAATGTTGGCCTTTATTGCAAGGGGGATAGAGTATAAAAGCAGGGAAGTCCTGCTACAGCTGTAAAGGTATTGCTGAGACCACACCTGGAGTACTGTGTACAGTTTTGGTCTCCATATTTAAGGAAGGATATACTTGCATTGGAGGCAGTTCAGAGAAGGTTCACTAGGTTGATTCTGGAGATAAGGGGATTGACTTATGAAGATAGGTTGAGTAGGTTGAGCCTACACTCATTGGCATTCAGAAGAAAGAGGCGATCTTATTGAAACATATAAGATAATGAGGGGGCTCGACAAGGTGGATGCAGAGAGGATATTTCCACTCATAGGGGAAACTAAAACTAGGGGACATAGTCTCAGAATAAGGGGCCGCCCATTTAAAACTAAAATGAGGAGGAATTTCTTCTCTCAGAGGGTTGTAAATCTATGGAATTCTCTGCCCCAGAGAACTGTGGAGGCTGGGTCATTGAATATATTTAAAGTGGCGATAGGCAGATTTTTGAGCGATAAGGGTGTAAAGCGTCATGGGGAGCAGGCGGGGAAGTGGAGCTGAGTCCATGATCAGATTGAATGGCGGAGCAGGCTCGAGGGCCAAATGGCCTACTCCTGCTCCTGTTCCTTATGTTCTTATGTTCTTAATGGTGTGGAAGAAACTTGACCATTATTGATTATTCCTTAGCACTGTATTCATTAACAACAAAAAATGTGCATTTATATTACCCATGGGAGCACTAACCCTGACAGCTGGAAAGAGATCTGCACAGTGCTAAAGGTACCTTAGGGCTATATTGGTCCTCTTCCCACTGTGGCCCAACAGGATAATTGCAGAAGCACTAAAGAATCGACTCTGAACCTAGCTTGAGAGAAATGATGAGCTGCTCCTACTACACCTCATCAACCTCTTCCCACTGTTCCTAGACCGCAGGACCTAGCACTACCAAACCACATTGATTTGCCATCCCCCTCCCCAAGTATCTTTACATAGAATTACATAGAAGCTACAGGACAGAACATAAGAAATAGGAGCAGGAGTCGGCCATACAACCCTTCGATCCTGCTCCTCCATTCAATAAGATCGTGGCCGATCTGATCTTAGCCTCAACTCCACTTTCCTGCCTGTTCCCCATTACCCTTGACTCCCCTATAATTCAAGAATCTGTCTATCTCAGCCTTAATATATTCGATGATCCAGCCTCCACAGCTCTCTGGGGTAGAGAATTCCAAAGATTCACGAACCTCTGAGAGAAGATGCTCCTTAAAATCTATGTCTTTGGCCAAGCTTTTGGTCACCTGTCCTAATATCTCATTATGTGGCTCAGCGTCAAATATTGTTTGATAACGCTCCTGGGAGGGACCTTGGAACATACGGTAAAGGTGCTATAGAAATGAAAGTTGTTGTTGTTGTCTGGTTCATGCCAATTTTTTTGTGCTATACAAATGCAAATTGTTGTTAAAACTCTAGAACAAGTTAACCTACTTTTATGATGGTAAAACACTAACATCAGCAGAAACCATTTGACATCATTTTATTTAATGGATGTTGTGGCTGAATAACTTTTGAAAATCTGGTCCATTTAGTTTATGAAAAGGGGGGTGGATTAATATTTTTGTATTGCATCTGGTTAAGTGTGTGGGTGGTGGGGGAGGGGGTTGGTGGAGAATAGTCTGTTCCCCCTCCCCTCCCCCCCCCCCCTATTGGGAGCGATTGTTTCAAACTTAAGGCGCTGGTAACTTTCTTCCAACAACAAAAAACGTTGTCATTGGTGGGTGAAGACTCTGATGGTGATGGGAGGGGGTTTGTTCAAGTTTTATCTGGAATTCACATCCTCTTTGCCTCGCCACCTCTCTCGCTTCCTTCAAGAGGTCGCTTAAAACCTACCTCTTTGACCAAGCATTTGGTCACCTGACGTAATGTCCCCTTCTTCGGCTCAGAGTCAATAGTTGTCGGATTATGCTCCTGTGACGCTCCTTGGAATGTTTTACAACGTTAGAGGTGCTTTATAAATACAAGTTGTTGTTGTAATTGGGTATGTGTTTGGGGTGGAGGGAAGGGCAAATTTATGAATGAAACTGGTCACTGCTAAAACTTGCAATAAGATCATGGATACTTGCCCTTATTAGCCGAGGAGTAGACTATAAGAGCTGGGAGGTTACGCTCGAACTATATAAAAGACTAGTTAGGCCACAGTTAGTGTACTGCGTGCAGTTCTGGTCACCACATTACAGGAAAGATGTGATTGCACTGGAGAGGGTACAGAAGAGATTTACGAGGATGTTGCCTGGATTGGATCAATTTAACTATGAGGACAGATTGGATAGGCTAGGGTTGTTTTCTTTGGCAAAAAAGAGGCTGAGGGGAGACTTAATTGAGGTGTATAAAATTTTGAAGGGCCTAGATAGAGTGAATAGGAAGGACCCATTTTCCTTATCAGAGGGGTCAACATAAGAAATAGGAGCAAGAGTAGGCCATCTGGCCCCTCGAGCCAGCTCTGCCATTTAATAAGATCAGGCATGGTCTGATCTAATCAGGGGGCACAGACTTAAAGTAATTGGTAGGAGGTTTAGAGGGGATTTGAGGAGAAAAGTTTTCACCCAGAGGGTGATGGGGGTCTGAAACTCACTGTCTGAAAGGATGGTTGGGGCAGAAACCCTCACCACATTTAAAAAGTACTTGGATATGCACTTGAATTGCCAAAACCTACAAAGTTCATGGGGTTGGGGTAATATATTAGCATGGATTGAGGATTTGCTAGCTAACAGAAAACAGAGAGTCGGGATAAATGGGTCATTTTACGGTTGGCAAACAGTAACTAGTGGGGTGCCGCAGGGATCGGTGCTGGGTCCTCAACTATTTACAATCTATATTAATGACTTGGATGAAGGGACTGAATGTAATGTAGCCAAGTTTGCTGATGATACAAAGATGGGTGGGAAAGCAAATTGTGAGGAGGACACAAAAAATCTGCAAAGGGATATGGACAGGCTAAGTGAGTGGGCAAACATTTGGCAGATGGAGTATAATGTGGGAAAATGTGAGGTTATCCACTTTGGCAGAAAAAATAGAAAAGCAAATTATAATTTAAATGGAGAAAAATTGCAAAGTGTTGCAATACATAGGGACCTGTGGGTCCTGTGCATGAAACACAAAAAGGTAGTATGCAGGTACAGCAAGTAATTAGGAAGGCAAAAGGAATGTTGGCCTTTATTGCAAGGGGGATAGAGGATAAAAGCAAGGAAGTCCTGCTACAACTGTACAGAGTGTTGGTAAGGCCACACCTAGAGTACTGCATACAGTTTTGTTCTCCGTATTTAAGGAAGAATATACTTCCATTGGAGGCTGTTAGAGAAGGTTCACTAGATTCCGGAGATAAGGGAGGTGACTTATGAAGGGAGGTGACTTATGAAGATAGGTTGAGTAGGTTGAGCCTATACACATTGGCGTTCAGAAGAATGAGAGGTGATCTTATTGAAACATATAAGATAATGAGAGGGCTCGACAAGGTGGATGCAGAGAGGATATTTCCACTCATAGGGGAAACTAAAACTAGGGGACATAATCTCAGAATAAGGGGCCACCCATTTAAAACTGAGATGAGGAGGAATTTCTTCTCTCAGAGGATTGTAAATCTATGGAATTCTCTGCCCCAGACAGATTTTTGAGCGATAAGGGAGTAAAGGGTTATTGGGAGTGGGCAGGGAAGTGGAGCTGAGTCGATGATCAGGTCAGCTATGATCTTATTGAATGGTGGAGCAGGCTCAAGGGGCCAAATGGCCTACTCCTGCTCCTATTTCTTATGTTCTTATGTACAAGGCTACAGACCAAGAGCTGGGAAGTGGGATTCGGCTGGATAACTCTATCAGCCGCCATGGACACAATGCCGTATGGTCTCATTCTGTGCTGTAAATTTCTATGTTTCTATCTCAACTCCACTCCCCTGCACTATCCCCATATCCCTTGATTCCCTTAATATCCAAAAATCTATCGACCTCTGTCTTAAATCTACTCAACGAGTGAGCCACCTGGGATAGAGAATTCCAAAGATTCACCACCCTTTGAGTGAAGAAGTTGCTCCTCATCTCAGCCCTAAATGGCTGACCCCTTATTCTGAGACTGTGATCCCTGGTTCTGGACTGCCCAGCCAGGGGAAACATCCTCCCTGCATCTACCCTGTAAGAATTTTGTATGTTTCAATGAAATCACCTCTCATTCTTCCAAACTCTCCACCTCTGTCTCCTCCTATAAGATGCTCCTTAAACCCTACGTCTTTGGTCAAGCTTTTGGTCACCTGTCCTAATATCTCATTATGTGACTCAGCGTCAAATGTTGTTTGATAACGCTCCTGTGAGGGACCTTGGAACGTACGGTAAAGGTGCTATAGAAATGCAAGTTGTTGTCTGGTTCGTGCCAATTTTTTGTGCTATACAAATGCAAGTTGTTAAAACTCTAGAGCAAGTTAACCTGTTTTTATGATGGTGAAACACTGACATCAGCAAAAACCACTGTGACATAATTTTATTAAATGGATGTTGCCGCTCAATAACTTTTACAATGCTTGTCCATTTAGTTTATGAAAGGGGTGGTGGTGGGGGGGAGGGGGGGGGAGGTGAATATTTTTGTATTGTATCTGGTTAAGTGTGTGGGTGGTGGATGAGGGGGTTGGTAGAGAACAGTCTGTTTTTTTTTTCCCCCCTCCTCTCTATTGGGAGGGATAGTTTCAAACCTAAGTCTGTGTTAACTTTATTCCAACAACAACAAAAAGTTGTCATTGGGAGAGGACTCTGATAGTGGGGGGGGGGGAAAGTTGCTGAGGGAGGGAGAGAAAGTGGGGTGGGGAGGCTGGGTGCTGGTGGTGGGAGGGGAGTGTATCTGCTCTATTCAAATCAGCCGCGTTGGTGCAAGCCAATTGTGGCAGAAAAGAAATTGAGATGTAAATCGCACAGAAGTTAAATCCACGTGCATGCGCAGTGCGTCCAAACCAGGACTTAGACGTTGCACAACGAGGTGGACCGGCTTAATCTGAGGCAGGTCTTTGGTGGCGTGTGTGTGTGAGAGAGAGAGAGTACACACAACTCAACTCCCTACCAACAACAGCAAAAAATTATCAGCAAAATGAGCCTCGATCACCTCTCCCAGGTAGGTAGAAGGAGCTGTAAAAAAAATTGACTTTTAAAAAAAAAGGCTTAGTGATTTTAAACTTGTGGAAAAATCTTATTTTTTTTCTTCCTGTCTGCTGAGGAGAAAAAAAAGTTTTAACCTGATATTTTTTCCATTTCTCTTGCAGATCAATACGGATTCTCGCTTAAACGGTGAGTATTTTGAGAGGAAAACCTTTCCCCCCTCCACACACACACGCTTTCGATTTTTGTCTTGGTTTATGAGGCCTTTTATTTCTGGTCCTCTCTCTCTTTTTTTGCTGAGAAGGAGAAGAGGATCAGACATGGCGTCCAGAGACTAAGTCCCGTCTACGTGCCCGCAAGCCCTATTGTTCAAACCAGAGCCTGAAATGACCACCTTCCGACCGCCGCCCGGGCCCCAAAACAACGGCAGCCGCCGCCGAAGCACCCGGACTCGGGCGTGAGGGCGGCGGGAGGCCGAGGGCGGGCTGGGCCGAGCCGGCAGGGCGAGCGGAAAGCCGGCTTTTCGGCCGTTAGGACTTAGTCTCTGCGCCATTTTCTTTTCTCTCTCTCTGTGTGTGTGTGTGTGTCTGTCTGTCTCTGTCTCTCGCGTGTGCATGTTGCAAGAGCCAAGCTCCTGCCTGGCACCACAAACTCTGTCTGTGTGTTGTCGGACATTTCACTACAAACCCTGGCCAAAAAAATAGTTTTTTAAAAAAAATTTAAAAGGCAAAATTGCACCTTTTTTTTAAAAAAAAATTCAATTTTCTCTCTTGCTTGGTAGAAGCAGAAATGCCTCCACTCACATGGCGAGCACCATCGTGAAGGTTATTTTTTTTTTGAACAATATAATTCATCACTCAATTTTTTAAAAAATATATTTTTTATATATATATATATATATATATATATATATATATTTTTTTTTAAATTGTTTCTTTTAACCGTTGTATTTCCCTGGGGTTATATTGTGTCTTTTTTTAAAAAATATATATATATTTTTTAAATTGCTACTAGACCTTGATGTGCAAATACTTCTAGAAGATGCTGTAGAGCATATTGTATGTGTGTGTATATATACATTTTTTTAAAAAAAAATTTTGGGGAAAAAATAAACAACATCTGTACTGGGCTAGTGATTGCCACATATTCATGTATGTGGAATGCAAGGCTAGCAATAATGTCCAGTGCAGTTACGTGTTTCTTATTTTTAAATAATTTTGTAAGGGCAAAAAAATTGCTTTCACCTTTCCCAAAGTTGAAGGGAAACTTAGTGAAACTAAGGCAGGGCAATGCCAAAGGAGGGGGGATGTCTTTTTTAAAAAAATATAGAGTTTTGTAATCAGTTATGCTCCATTTAGCACCTCTCTCTTCCCTACTCCCCAGAAAGGGTCACAGTGTATATTTGTATGAGGCTTAAAATGATTGTACTCCTGGGCGAAAATGAGTTAAGACATTGATCTAGTTAAAAGTTTGCATTTGAAAAAGGTTGATTTAATTAGAACGGTAGATAATACAGGTTCCTGTATTAACAAAGAATGGAAAATTGCATTTGATTTTTTTTTTCAAAAGAAACACATTCTTGTAGAAATGGGAATTGGTGCTAACTGGCTGTATGATGGCTACATTCTGTGTGTTGCATGTCATTCTGAATTAATGCTCATGTAATATCATGATGAGCCAAGTGCTTTTTAAATGTGTGTGTGTGTCCCTTAGCATGACTGGATCAACCAAAAATGCATCAAGTGCAGCATCCTTTTCTAAGGTTCAAATTTCCCAATAGTAAATCGGGTTTTGATTTTTGGTGCGTTGAAGCCATCCAGTCAAATGGCAGGCCTATGCCAGGTTACATGAGAATTGGACAAGTGCTTCAAGAAGGAAATGAAGGGAGCAGAGAGTTGTACTCAACTGTTTTTAAAACGAATGGAGGGCTGGAGGTGCATGAATGCCATTAGCTTTGTCTTGGGGAGGAGGTATAATAGATGAGTAATACAGTTGGAGAATATTAATAAAAAGAATAAAACTTAAAGCACATTTTCAAAAAAAACTTCAATTTGAAATGCATCTTAATTTTGCGGATCAGTGAGGTGTTGTACCCCAGTGATGTATTGGATTTGACTCTTCAGACTTCATTTGTAGAGCAAGGTGTGATTACTCCTACGAATTACGCACATCAATAATTAATTGGATGGTTATTGAGTGAGATCCCATTTCAAGGCTATTCTCAATTTCTCTTATCAAGACAGTGACGTATCGTGTGGTTCCATATTTTTGTGGCCGTTCTTCAGCTATGCACCTAGAGGGAGAGTGTTCAGCAAGACTAATCCACTACGTGGGGCATCACAGCGGAGCCCAATCCAATCCTTTAGTGTGTATGTGTGTGTGTGCACAGTTTTAGCCGATGTTAGTGGATGGAGATCAGAAGCAGGAATCCTGTCTGACTTCTTTCCCCACTGCGATCTGCTCATTCAGCATTGGCCCTGGACTGAACCTGGCATCTTGGTCTGTTCCCTGCCAGATGCTACATTTACCACCGAGCCATCATGGCACAGAAGTGACTTTCAGCTAGAATTCTTGAAAGTGATCCTGTGCAGAACAGCGTGGTATTGAACATGGTGGCTGACTAGTGGCGTGTGATGTGAATGACGACATGAGTGGGGAGGTTGAGGGCACTTGGCCCTCCTTCTGTCTTCTATTCTAAACCTAGTATTTCTTCCTCTTGATCTTTTTCCTGGAGAGCCCAACTCACTGGCAGTAGATGTGCTCAATAGATGGAAAGCATTAAGATCTGCATAGTCTGTGGTTACCGACTAACTGGAATATTTTAAGCTATAAATTGAGTTTTTTTTTCCCTCTTCTGGAAGTGCAGGTTCATCCTGGGATCTGATTTCATGGGTGTTGGGCAGTCTCACTCGTGTCCGCTCTGTATGATTCAGCCTAGATTACTGTGTTGTTGGGGAGTGTGTAGCAAAGACTAATCTGACTGCCCCCACAGCCCAGGAGAATTGAGGCCAGTTCTGATACTTGCAGCCATTCTAGTTGAGAACAGTTGGCTGAACAAGGATTAAAGATCAAAGCTGGGGCCTATCTGGTTGGATTTAGCTCTTCCATGCCAGGCTGTCAAATTACCAACTGTACTAATGGGGGAACTAGTCTTATTATGCAAGTTTATTTATTTTCTCCTTGAATCAGTGAGTCATGCTGTGATGTGTTTCCACTGATGCTGATAGCCCTCTACTACCTTGTGAGCCTGGGCTGTTTAATCATCAAGGGACTTCACAACAACATACGATCTCTGCACATGCACATTTTCTAATAAGGGTTGCTGACTGCTGTTCAAGAGTGGGGCAATTGTGCTTTACGGAGGTGAGATCAGCCCAAAGCAGAGGCCCGGGGTCAAATGTGGGGCCTTTGTGGCTCAGTGCAACGTGTAATTACCCAGTATGTTCTTTTTGGAGAAGAAACTTAATTCAGTGGTGTGAACGAACTCTGCATTAGTAAGTATGGTCATTTACCCAAGAGTGCTTCAGCATCCATTGTGTACTCTACTCTCTTGCTGGGCTTTACTTTTCTCTCTCCCCTGACTCTGTGAATCTGCACTCAGTCTGCGACTGTCATTTTTAGAAAAGGACTACATAAATTTAAATGGGATGATGCTTTTACATTCAACAGTTCATGCTCTGGGCTGTTTCTGTAACAAAGACCCATTTCTTTTTATGTGGCCAGATGGTTAGCCTGATTAGGGGACTAGCCAGTTATGATTGGAATATGAGTGGGGCACCGTCACCACTCCACTCCCCTCCCATCAGATGCAAGTACCCCGCTGGATGTCAACTTTTTATTCAGAGGCCAGATCACTGGCCTCCTGCTCGCAGGTGCTATGATGGGAGGCCACTCTGCTTATAAGATAATGCAAGGTGGATGCAGAGGATATTTCCACTCATAAGGGACATAGTCTTAGAATAAGGGGCCACCCATTTAAAACTGAGATGAGGAGAAATTTCTTCTGAGGGTTGTAAATCTATGGAATTCTCTGCCCCAGAGAGCTGTGGAAGCTGGGTCATTGATATTTAAGGTGGAGATAGACAGATTTTTGAGCGTTAAGAGAGTAAAGGGTTATGGGGTGCGGGCAGGGAAGTGGAGCTGAGTCCATGATCAGATCAGCCATGATCTTATTGAATGGTGGAGCAAGCTCAAAGGGCCAAATGGCCTATTCCTGCTCCTATTTTCTTATTGGATGTGACTACTCCGCTGGATGTCCCAGTATTCAGAGACCTAAATTCTCCTCCACTCGCTTTCTGTCGTATTACGTATAGTTTAAAAAGATGTACATCAGTGAGGACAAATTTTATATCTTCAACCAGTTCATCAGACCCCTCTAATCTCTCAAATCTCTCTCTCTGAAATATCTTTCCCTCTCTAATCTCTTCTCCTCCACCCCCCCCCCCCCTCCCCCACTTAAAGTCAAAGGACACTTAAAGCTTGTTATAAGCTCTGTGGGGATAAGTGACGACCTCTGAATTTGGAGTCTACTTCTAACTGATATTTGCTTGGTAGCAATCTTGATCTAGTTAAGTTTGATGTCTTATTCAAGCTGTAGGTTAGGACTATATAACTAATTGTAGTGACGTCATAGTGTTAACGCGTGTGGGTGTTAATGTACCTATGTTATAATTTGCTGGGTGTGGCGCTGCGTAGGGAACAATGTTACTCATTCCACTTAAAGTCTGGCCTGATTTCCATTTTTCTTTTGCCTACGTAATGCCACTCAAAACCCTCAAATTTCTATTATGACGGTTATTTTTCCTGGTATCATCATCATAGACGGTCCCTCGAACGAGGATGACTTGCTTCCACGTGAGTTCACAAATGTTTCAATGAAGGACCCGATGTTCCAATCCCGAACTCCAATTGAGGGGGTGGAAGATGCCTGTGTGTGGATTTTTTTAACGTTGGTGACTGTTGCACGCCAGCCATCACACGGGCTTGACCGAGCTAGGCCTTTATCCAGTGGCAAGGGTTAACCAGAGCGACTGGAGACCTGCTCTGCTGCACGGACCTAGTGCGCGCACGCATCGCAGTGTGGGCAGGCCATAAATAGTTCAACACTTTTCAATGCTTCAAATTTGGAAGGGGAAATTTAAAAAGCTTGGGGCAGGTGAGGGGCATGACTAAGTGCGAGAGATTGGATTTCTCACCTGGCACGAGGGCAGAGGCAGTAATTTGCCAAACCCATGTGTGACATTGCAGCTTGAAGGAGAGCATCAAGGGGTGAGGGAGAGGGGAGGAAAAGAAAAAAGATATCCTAATGTAGCATTCCACATATGTGAGGAAAAGCGATTGTAATCCTTTAGTTGTGAGAAGGCCTGCTGGAGCATCATCACAGTAGCTTTCCTGGGTGGAAGAGGATCTTTTTGGAATGACATCTTGAGCTGACTCTTGCTACTTAAGAGGTTGGATTTGCATTCTTCCTGGTTGTGAATGCTAATCACTGTAAAATAGTGCAAGGGACTGACTTGTCAATAACAATCTTTCACGTTGCTGAGGTTATTAGTATTGAAATAAGATCTCTGATTGCTTTCTGCTTATAATTTATGTTCATGTTTTTTCATGTATAGCTTATATTTTTGGGACCCATGTATCTTTGTTCAAAAAGGAACTGAAACCAATGAAATCCAAAGGCTGACATAGTCTTGCTTGTCAATATGTTGAGAGTTTTGAACACTGAGTGAGCAATTAACTCTTTGGCACTTGAGGCGTATGTGGTTGGATTGATGCTTTGCTTTAAATGTCATGAGGAAATTATTAAAATTCAGACAGTACAGACTGGCATAGAACTAGTTTTCTTTCATTTTGTATTGAGGTGCCCATCAGTGCAGACTCATCTTCACCTTCGGTTCCATGGTACTGTTTGGTTATTTTACTGTGTGCTGTAACATTTTTAATTGTGGCCAAGTAAAGGGTTGGCACTGTGGTTTGGCTGCTGTCCTTTTTTTGTTTCTAGATAAATATTTGGATTTCTATTGGGCAGACTGCTGACTGGGAGGGGGCAGGGGGATTGTTGGGCAGTAACCCTTTACAATATGTATGTGCTGACTGGTTAAATTCTGAAGCATCCTTCCAGTTGGGTTTCGGAGATTTACTGATAGTTTCTGTTCTGGGTTTTGCATTTGCCCATTAAACATGAAGGTCCAGATATACAAATGCCAAGCAAGAGCATCCAGCGAGTACACTTGGAGAGGCCCTCTTCCCTTCCCAAGGTAGGCAGGCTAATTAGATACAGTTGAAAATGTAACTGGTTAACTCGCCTCTCTTGAATTGGTAGCTTTGGTGGTCTGCAGTTGTGATGCTGACAATGGAGAGGTCACGTTGGTACAAGTCTTGGGGGAAGGGGAATGAATTATGTCTCCTAGGTAGAGGTCAAAAGGCACTGTCTGGACAATGTAGAGTTGTTCCATCCTTGTATCTCTGAATTATTAGCGCTTCATCGGATTCTGAATGGATGATTCTGCATGTTGAGTAACTGTCTTGGTACGGGTGAAGAGATCAGCTTCATACACTTGGCCTGAGCACTACCCCTCCCCCCCCCCCCCCACTGTGTCTCCTCATCTTATGAATATGTTAATATGCTGTGGTAATGATTCTACAGTGCTGGTAGCCCTTTGCTGCCTTCCCCAAGTCATCATTCTTTACGGGTAAACTTAAAGCAGTGACTTTCGGCAGATAATCGGAAAGGGCATCACGGGTAGGCATAATCCTCCCTCTCTTTCTTCCCCCCCCCCCCCACTGTTTGAAATTCTGATGTAAAGCAAAAGCTGATTAGGAGTGGGAAGCCTGGCTGTTGTTTACCCCCTAACAACAACAACTTGTATTTATGTAGCACCTTTAACATAGTGAAACATCCCAAGGCACTTCACAGGAGCATTATGATACACAAAATTTGACACCGAGCTGCAAAGAGAAATTAGGGCAGGTGACCAAAAGCTTGGTCAAAGAGGTAGGTATTAAGGAGATGCAGGAGATATCTGATGGCTACAGCAGTTCGCCCACTAGTGCCTTTTGGTTAAGAGCACCATGTAGGTGAACCTGGAGTCTGTGCTGCACTGCTCCGAACCACGTGGTTCACCAGGAAAACTTCTTGTCTTCCATTTCTGGAGTAAGTACGTGATCCCTTTTCCCCCTATGGCTGTTTGCTGAGGGTGATTGCCCTTCTTTCTTCCTTCCCCCTCCCCCACCCCATCAAGGAGGAACAGAGAGCCTCTCTGTCGGAATGTGCTGGTACGCCTGACCCATTCAGTGCCCTTGACCTTCAACTATTGGGTGGAAATTGCACAAGACACAGGCTGCATTTCTGGTTTGGGGCCCAATTCTGTTTTCTGCTGCTGATTCGTGAAAGGGTGGGCAATGATCTCTGCGAGCAATTGTGGCAGAGTGAAGTGTTTCCTTTCCACCTCTCCCTCCCAATCTTTTCTCTGCACCTTCCTTCCCATTCTATAACCATGGCTGCCAACAGTTGGCCAGGCTTAATTCTGTTCTGGCAATATTTCCAGTCCAGTGCCGTCAGGCAACTCTTGTAACTGCAGAACATTTGACAGCCTAAAATTTGTAGCAGTGGTCTTTCATTATGGTTACTATTTAGTTCGTACTAGTCTGTTTAGGTCTGGTTTTCTACATGACTTCAAATTGCCATGATCAAGACCATATGGTTCTGGTCATGTGCTAAATGTTGGTTATAGTAAGTTATGGTCTTAATCAGCCTAGTAACAACAATGGATTCTCTTTTTTTGCCTTTATTCTTTATTTCTCCCCCTTTCCCTTTACATAACAAATAGGAGCAGGAGTAGGCCATTCGGCCCCTCGAGCCTGCTCCGCCATTCAATAAGACTGATCTTCTACCTCAACTCCACTTTCCTGCACTATCCCCTTGATTCTCTTAATATCCCAAAAATCTATCGATCTCTGTCTTTAACATGCTCAAAGACTGAGTCTCCACAGTTCTTTGGGGTAGAGAATTCCAAAGATTCATCACTCTCCCGAGTGAAGAAATTTCTCCCCATCTCAGTCCTAAATGGCCGACCCCTTATTCTGAAACCGTGACCCCCTGGTTCTAGACTCCCCAGCCAGGGGAAACATCCTCCCTGCAACTACCCAATCAAGACCTTTTGTATGTTTCAATGATGATCAACTCTCATTTTTCTAAACTCTACAGAGTATACGCCTAGTCTACTCAATCTCCCATCCCAGGAATCAATCTGGTGAACCTTTGTTACACTCCCTCTATGGCAAGTGTATCCTTCCTTGGGTAAGGAGACAAAAACTGTACACCATATGCCAGGTGCGGTCTCGCCAGGGCTCCATATAATTGCAGTAAGATGTCTTTACTCTTGTACTCAAATCCACTTGTAATAAAGGCCAACATACCATTTGCCGCCTTAATTGCTTGCTGTACCTGCATGTTGACATTCAGTGATTCATGTACAAGGACACCCAGGGTCCCTCTGAACACCCAACATTTCCCAAACCCCCTCCATTTAAAAAAAAATACTCTGCTTTTCTATTTTTCCTACCAAAGTGGATAACTTCACATTTCCCCACATCAAATCCATGCCCATCTTTCCTGCAATTCCATGTTTGAATCCCTCCAATCCGGTTTCTGCGCCTGCCACAGTACTGAAACGGCTCTGATCAAAGTCACAAAAGACATCCTTTGTGACCGACGACAGTAAACTTATCCCTTCTCATCCTTCTTGACTTGTCTGCAGCCTTTGACACGGTTGACCACTCTTTCCTTCTTCAATGCCTCTGCACTGTCATCCAACTACACTGCTGAAACAGTAGAATATACAATCAGTGGAAGGCATGATCAAATTGTATACAGCTTTTCTACCCGCATCGTTGCCTCTGGTGTTCCCCCAAGGATCGATCCTTGGCCCGCTCTTAATTCTCATCTACATGTTGCCCCTTGGCGATATCATCTGAAAATACAGCATCAGTTTCCACATGTACGCTGATGACACCTAGCTCTACCTCACTTACCACTTTACTCGACCCCTCCACAGTCTCTAAATTGTCAGACTGCTTGTCTGACATCTGGATGAGCAGAAATTTTCTCCAATTGAATATTGCGAAGACTGGAGCCTTTGTTTTCGGACCCCACCACAAACTCCGTTCGGTAGCCACTGACTCCATCTCTCTCTCTCCAAATTCTGTCTGAGACTGAACCAGACTGTTCGCAGCCTTGGTGTCATATTTGACCCTGAAATGAGCTTTCGACCACCTATCCACAGCATAAGACCGCCTATTTACACCTCCATACCATCGCCCGTCTCCACCCTTGCATCAGCTCCTCTGCTGCTGAAGCCCTCATCCATACCATTGATGGCTCTAGACTTGACTATTCCAATGCACTCCTGGCTGGCCTCCCACATTCTACCTTGCGTAAATTAGAGGTGATCCAAAATTCGTCTGCCCGTGTCCTAACTCGCACCAAATCCTGTTCACCCATCACCCCTGTGATCGCTGACCTACATTGGTTTCCAGTTAAGCAACGCCTCGGTTTCAAAATTCTCATCCTTAATTTTCAAATCCCTCCCTATTTCTGTAATCTCCTCCAGCTCCACAACCTGCACTCCTCTAATTCTCTGTTGAGCATTCCTGATTATAATCGCTCAATGATTGGTGGTCATGCTTTCTGTTACCTAAACCTCTTCGCCTCTACCTCTTTTTGTTCCTTCAGGACGCTCTTTAAAACCTACCTCTTTGACTCCTGTGCTAATTTCTACTTATGCGGCTCATGTCAATTTTTAAAAAATCTCGTAATACTCCTGTGAAATGCCTTGGGATGTTTCACTACGTTAAAGGTGCGATTATAACTAAGTTGTATTCCATTTCCATGTTCTTGCCCACTCACTTAGCCTATCTATATCACCATGATGCCTCTTTGCATCTTCCTCACAACTAACATTCCCTTCCACAATCCAAAAAACACCAACAGTTACTTGGGTTTACACACACACACACACACTGGTTTCCCATGAGATGGTGCAAATTTTTCTATTGCGAAGCCAGCATTTGGGCAATGGCTGTTACTTCCTCTGGATACTTGGGATATATTCAGTTCAGGGTGATTTTAAGTAATCTAAAAACTTATTTGAATGTGTAGACAGTTTGACTAATAGATTTGTGTTTCTCTTTAAATCCTTTCCTGTATTAATGCAAGCAGTAACACAGAAGCAGATTCTTGCCGAGCAATATTACACTGTTAATGAGAAGGGCAGGTTATGCTCGGTCTTTGCAGTAATACTTTTAAAATCTGATTTTATTTCTTGGAATGCGGTGAATGAGAGGAGTACGATAACTTTAGTGAGATTATTTTGTGAGCAACCTTCCTGCTTTGTTTGAATGACACCACTGAATGCGTGCAACAAAATGGTGCTGACCTTGATATGACTTGCTATTACGATGCTAGGATTGATTTGATCAGCAAGTGCATGAATGGTCTCTGATTTCAGGAAAAGCATATTGGATCTATAAGGGTCTGTGAAGTGTTTGCCTTGTTTTCCCTTTTTTGTCTTTTTTAATATATTTTATTTAAAGGGCATTGTTTTCCTCATTCTTCATTTCCAATACGTCAGATAATTACACATTTCAATCTATAGGGCAATGTTTACTCCTGCTCCATAACAAGAGTTAGTTCTTTAGTCTTGCTGAGCAGTAAAGCTAAGTCCATTGTTGGAGTCTAGTAATAAGTGCACGTTAATCATGTGTGATGACTGTATGTACAGTGTGTTGGGCCTAGTGGACCTACCTAGTCCAGTATTCACTATTGATTTCCGTTCTTATTCCAATCCCCACCTCCATGCACAGGGACCCTGAGGCAATTGTACCAATGCTGCAAGTGATGGTGGCTGTACGGACAAGGAAGACCATTGGGCCCACTTTAGCTCCTCCATTTTGAAAACTTCCTCCAGTTCCCCCATCATAATATCCAAATGCTTAAGAGATGCAATAATGTTTAAACTCCTCCACCAAAGCATCCAATCCATGTGTTGATCACTGCGAAGAACGTTCTGGTGTCAGTCCTAAATTTGCCATTTACTGATTTGCATCTTTGACCTCGTTGTCTTGCCCTTACTAGTGGCGTTCTGGATTTATCTTTTCTGTACTAATTGCTGTCTTGCATGAGGTTATCTCTCATGATTGAAAAACCCAAGTTTCAACACTAGTTCTTTTAGACCTTTGACACTAGGGATCATAGTTCACTCTGAACCATCTGCAGGGCTTTAATGTCTCCTTGGTGTCTGTAACCAGAACTGGACGTAGTGTAGAGCTCAAGGATATGGTCTGAAGAGCATGACCTAGTTTGAACATAACATAACTCAACATGAATGTACCTTGCGTATATCACATTTTAAATCTCATACTTCTGATTTTTTTCCCCCTTGAAAATATGAGCTGAACATAAGAATTAGGAGCAGGAGTGGGCCACACGGCCCCTCGAGCATGCTCTGCTATTCAATAAGATCATGGCTGATCATCTACCTCAACTCCACTTTCCCGCCCAATCGCCATATCTCTTGATTCCCTTAGAGTACAAAAATCTTAGCCTTGAATATACTCAATGATTCAGCATCCATGGCCCTTTTGGGTAGAGAATTCCAAACATTAATAACCCTCTGAGTGAAGAATTCCTCCTCGTCACAATCTTAAATGACCGACCTCTTATCCTGAGACTGTGACCCCCTAGTTCTAGACTCTCCAGTCTGGAGAAACAACCTCTCTGCATATATCTTGCCTATTCCACTCCGAATCTTGTATGTTTTGATGAGATCACCTCTCATTCTTCTAAACTCCAGAGGGTATAGGCCGAATCTACTCGATCTCTCCTCATAGGACAACCCTTATCCCAGGGATTCTTCCTTAGATAATCAAATGTGCCTCTCGGCACTGTTTTCACATTTGTATAATCCTTCAAGCAGCCATATTGTATTTCTGAAAATTTCGCTGCACTGACTAAGTGAGCAACACTACAGGAGATTTACCAGTTATATACAAGATTCATTATCGATTCACATGATGGCTTAGGCCACAAAGGTTCTTGGTTTCATCCCCAGATTGAACGGAGTTAGCTGATTTCAGTAGGGGAGTTGCAGTTGGCCTCAGCCCCGTCGGTTAAGGAGGGGAATTGATAGCCAGCCAATCCTGCGGAAAGTGTGCCAGAAGGCAGCCAGTGCCCGTGAATCCTTATGTCAGTTAAGAATTGATGCCTTCAGAACACGAGGAAGCATATTGGTGTGAAAAAGGTGAGTACAGTAATGATGACGACTGGATGGATACAAATATGCGCAATGCAGTATTTTAGTGCAGTGTGTCTTAAAATGGAGAGTGTAGGAACTAGTGTGTGGTTGTGTTTTTTGTTGAAAGAAATTCTGAGATTTCTTGCATTATTGACGAGCAAGAAGGAAGGGAAACAGAAATGACAGCAGCCAATTTTTTTTTTTCCCCTCTATATGCTTGCAGACTCCCACAAGTCAAGCAAAAGCGAAGAGAAACACAAGCATAAAGAGCACAAACATAAGGAGCACAAGTCCAAGGATCGGGAGAAATCGAAGCACAGCTCCTCCAGCTCCAAGAATCATAGCAACAGGTACCGTTATTTGTACATTTTGTACGTGCTGTGAAATGTCGCTGTGTCTGCGTGTGGACTGGGATTGAAACTTTATACAGTGCGGTACGTTTGGGCGAGCATGTCCCCCACATTGGGAGCGTAATGAAAGGACTAAATGATAACAAATTGACTGCACCTCTTGAGGTAATCGTGGGTGTTTCCTGGGTTGCTAATAGCTATAGTGAAAATGGCTGTGTTTCGGTGGCCAACCACCAGCCTTGCCATAGACAGGTGGCACTTTCTGGGATATGATGTTCTGGCTGCCCTTTGATAACTGGCCATGGGGCCAGTATTCATTTTGCACAGTCTTGGTGTCTGCAAGATGCCAACTACCGATGCCCGAAGCATTGCAGCCACGTCTATAACTTTCTTCTTGCTCCGTGACAACACTGAGAGAACCGTGGTGTTTTTCCTGCTCCATGGGCACCCGGAATGCCTCCAGTGGCAATCTGTCTAAGATCAGCTAATTTGACACAGAACAGGGATCATCTGGCTCTTCTATAGCTCAGACTGGGCCAACAGAACCGCAGGATGTAGGTTTATGCCTCCCCAATACCACTCGGGGCTCAATTGCTCACCTTGGGGGCAACTGACTCGTGGCATTGATGGGAAGAGGTTCATCTGTTCCCCGTTATCCGGGGTGTGAAAAGAAAGGGGAAGTAAACTCCATTGAACCATTAAAAATATCTCTTTCCCCTCTCCAGTATGCATACTGCAGATGTTGGAACGCTATGTGATTGTGGAGATCGCAGCTAGTTTTGGTCCTGTCCTTAACTGACACTTCACTTTCTTGCAAGGGTCACGGAATAGCAGTCAGGAACAGAACCCGGTGTGATTTTTGTTTCACATCTAACCCAGCGGCCAATTATAGTGCATTTTACATGAAATGGCGGCAGAATCAGGTTTGGCTGTGATGCCCACCCCAGTTGAATAAGCTGGTGTGCGTGTGTGCTCACCCGCAAATAATTACCCCTTTGGTGGGGTGCTTTGGGAAAGAAAGGATGAAAATTGATGAATGTTTTCTGATTTGTCAGGCAACTATATAACATGCCTTATAATTATTCCTAATTAACTGTTCTGGATGCCTTCAGGTTTGTTCAGTAGGCAGCATATCCAGCTGGCAAAGACTGAGGTAGAGTTTATGATTTTGAAGTACTTTGCACGATGGGAGCACATATTTAGAATTTGGCAATGGATGTCAGCGTGACTTCCGTCCATTCGTTTTCTCGTGTGGAAAGTCGTGCAGCACTCCAAGCCCTGAATTCCCAATATGAAAACATACCCTCTTTTATGGTTGGAATGAAATCTATTTCTAGTTGCTGAGCTTTCCGTCAGGGAAATGCGTCTTTTTTAATTGCCACTTTTTTCAGTGCTGAATGGCAGACCATTGGCCCTGCAAAAAAAAAAACCTTTGCCGGAGAGCTTATGGTCCTGAAGTTCCACAATCTCAAATAAAGTCTGATAATCCAATTGCACAGTAGCAGCAATTGTGAATAGAATCATTTACAAGTGGTGGTCACAGCCAGAAACTCCTTCTGATAGTGTCCTGCAGAAAACTACTGCCATGGAGGAGCAGAACTTAATACTTGCTATTGGTGTGTAAATCGCTTCCTAACAATGCCTGTAACTTTTATCTCTTGTCTCCCCTACGCATCTATTTTAAGAAACATTTCTAACCAATTTGAACCAGCCCTCTTGTTACCTGTGTTACGTGTTGCATCCACTTTGTAAGCTGGAAAATAAAGTCTCTGGCAATCCTGTGATGCAACCTGTTGGTGGCTTGGCTGTTGAACCAGCGGTGAGCTACTACTTTATTGCAAGCTGCCCTCCTATGTTCTCCCACAAGTGCCAGCTTTTACCAGTGTATGTTCCTACAGGTGTGTCAGCAGTCGTCTATTACTTCACCAAAGGGACCATTCTTCATGTTGGAGCGCGAACACCCACAAGCTATTTATGTGCGAGCAGTGAAGCCAAGCCTAATCCTGTCCACGGTCGATTGTCACGATGTAGCAATTGTGCCGGGGAGGGAGTTCTCGCTGCTTTTCTCTACCCTCCCATTATCCAGAAGCACCAAGATCAATTGTAGTGTTGTAGTGCCACAACTACTGCTGCGGATGAGATGAGTTAATGCAGCATGAACTGGGGATTGAACCTGGAACTCTTGTCTGCATGCCATAGTCCTATATGGGCTCTATTTTACCTACTGTGACATTAAGGAAAGTCTGGGTAACTTTCTTTTCATCTATAGTAACGCGCATGTTTGTGCGACATATCTGTAGATGGATAATTGGAGTCAGCAAGTTCCATCTTTGAGATTCCCTCTCATCCATTCTCAAGTGTTCCGTGGTCCTCAGTGGAAAGTCCCAAATGCTTACCCCTTGAGACGGGAGCAGCAGGCACGGTCTTCGAATTATTAATGATCCCAACATCACCAATGTTCTCTTGAACCTGGAGCAACCCCACCTACTCCACCACTCGAGCTGTATGAGGAAGAAGAACTGTCTTTTTCTTCCGCCACTGGCTAGTTTGAGAGTGTAACACATGTACATCCAGAGCTTGGTGAGTTGGCTTGGCTGTGGTGGGAGGAGGTTAATAAAGCTCATTTATAACTAGCTTGCATCACTATTTAATCAGTTTAGTGATTGGCACAGAAGACTGGTCTATGAAGATTCATTTGTGCTGACAGAAGAATGGAAGTGCAGCTGCATAAAGAGGAGGAAGCGCTCCAAATTTCATGAGGCTCCCTTGGATTTTGGTGCATTGAAGTTTTTTGTGGTGAGAGGGTTGGGCGATGAAGAAACTCGCAGTTATTGAACTCTAGGTGGGAAGAGGATGCTGGGTTCAGAAAAATTATGGAGCCTTGCTGTATGGGCGAAGTAAACCACTTATACTACTGGTCAAGGGTTAAATTATGAGGACAGGCTGCATCGACTCGGCTTGTATTTCCTTGAATATATATGTTTAAGGGGGCAATCTAATTGAGGTATTTAAGATGATTAAAGGAGTTGATAATTTATCTTATGGCGGGGGGAGTCCAGAACAAGGGGGCGTAACTTAAAATTAGAGCCAGGCCATTCAGATGTCATCAGAAAGCGCATCTTCACACACACACTAGTGGAAATCTGGAACTCTTTCAAAAAGCTGTGGAGGCTGGGAACAACAAATTGGAAAATTTCAAAACTGAGATTAATAGATTTTTGTTATACAAGGCTATTAAGGGTTACAGAACCAACATTGGTAGATGGAGTTAAGATGCAGATCAGCCCAGCCATGATCTAATTGAATAGCTGAACATGCTCAAGGGGCTGAATGGCCTGTTCCCATTGAAAGGTTAATAGGTTGTGCATTGTGAAATGGGTATCCGTGCAAGCACAAAGGGGTTATGGGGAATAACTTCCATTTTTGATTTTACTTTATTTTCCCACATTTATAACAAGGCTGGTGGTGGGTCCAGTTACACAGATGGTTCTTGCCCTCTGCTAATTTGCAAATTATTCATGTATGAGCTTTCACGGAGTTTTGGGAGGCTACTTGGGGATGAAGCAGAACATCACAGTTGAGTGTTCCTTTCCTTGCTAATTCCCATTTACTGGATTGCAGTCCGGAGTCTGAACCCTGTCCACTCCCCGACCCTCCCTAACTAAGCTAATCAGCTAACACTGATCCAGTGGTGGAACTTGTGATCTTGCTGGTCTATGTGGCTTAGTTACTGGCTAAATCTTGTGAGCTATGGGGTAAGCATATTGTGCATTTGAACAGTAAGCTTTGACTCTTTGTTCTCTTGCTGCACAGAGCCCTTTGAGCATGTGTTTTGATTGTAATTGGATGCTGTGCAACCTAGTTGGGAGGGGTGAGACTAGTGTGTTTTAGATAGGATATATAGCACAGAAACGGGCCAGTCTACCCAACCAGTCCATGTTGGCATTTACGCTCCACTCGAGCCTCCTCCCATCCTCCCTCATTTAATTCTATCAGCATAACCTTCTATTCTCTTCTCCGTCATGATTATCTAGCCTCCCCTTAAATTAATCTATTTTGCTTCAACCACTCTCTGGCAGCAAGTTCCACATTCTCGCCACTCTCCTGAGTAAAGACGTTTCTTCTGAATTCCCTATTTGATTTTCTTTGTGGCTCTTATTTTGATGGCCTCTAGTTTTGATCTCTTTCCCCTCCACACGTTGCACACGCACACTTCCGTTCTCCCTCATACGCTTATCTAGCCTCCCCTTAAATGCATCTATACTATTCGCTTCAACCAATCTCTGTGGTAGCGAGTTCCACATTCTCACCACTCTCTAGCTGAAGATGTTTCCTCTGAATTCCCTATTGGATTTATTCGTGACTATCTTATATTGATGGCCTCTAGTTATGCTCTTCCCCACAAGTGGAAACATTTTCTCTGTATCCACTCTATCAAAACCTTTCATAATTTTTAAAGACCTCTATTGGGTCAGCCCTCAGCCTTTTCTTCTTTTTTTTTCAAGAGGAGAGAGACCCAGCCTGTTCATCCTTTTTTTGATGGGTATAATCTCTCATTTCTGGTATCTTCCTTGTAAATCTTTTTTGCACCTTCTCCAGTGACTCTATCTTTTTTTTAAATACGGCAACCAGAACTGTACACCGTGCTCTGTACAGTCTGATCTCAATCCAGATTCCCCATTTGTGCATTCATTTAAAAGAAAATTGTGTGCTGTTCTCTGCCAGGGCACGGGTAGGGACACTGTAATTGGCTAAGGAAAGGGGAAAATCTTCTCTGACTCCTCTTCACTGTCCAGAGAACCATGTTGGTCAGTGTGTGTGCATGGAGCTCGGGAAAGGACCAGCTCACCTGTGATGTCTCCTAAAATTGAATAATTTGCCAACACATACTGTCAAGCTGTGTATGAAAAAGGGCTACTTGTGTGAGGTGTTGGATAGATTTTTGAACGATAAGGGAGTGAAGGGTTATGGGGATCAGGCAGGGAAGTGGAGCTGAGCCCCAGATCAGATCAGATCAGCCATGATCTTAGTAAGTTGCGGAGCAAGCTCAAGGGACCAAATAGCCTACTTCTCCTATTTCTTGTGTTCTTATGATTGCAGTGCCCAAGAACCAGGCCAGCTATTGCCTATGTGGTTAGAAGTGTTCAGAGGCTTCTACTAAGTTAACACAATGTTCCTACTTAGCTCGGCGGCCATACAGTGTTCTGGAAGTCCCATGCAGGCCACTCGCCAGCTTTTCAATGGGAATAACCGCTTGTGCAAAAGATTAAATGGGCCACTCAGCCAGTTAAAGGGCCCACCAAAAAATTAGAGAACATTGATTGACGGATAATATAGTCCTCGAGTGATATTTGTTTGGGAATCTATGCCTTTTTAGGAGAGGAAGAGAATATATTGTAACCACTTTTATATTTATATATGGAGTGCTGCTCGTATAAAAATAAAGCCTGCTATTGAGTGCAGTTGAACTGAAAATGCCATATGGTGTGTTTAGTCCTTGGCTTACTCAGGAAGTGAGGCATCCCTGGTACCTTGGGCGGAAAGGTGTTGTATCCTGTGTTATCTTAATACGTGCCATGTATAAGGAAAGTTTAGAGTTGCCAAAGCCTTCTGTGTGGCTTTATTCGGCCAGTAACCGGAATCCACTAGTATGCCTTCCCAGGAAGCTCAATGCCACATCTCTCTCGTAAAGGTCATTTTTGAATGAAGCATTATTCACTACAGAAGAAAGTTTGCTTACAAATGCAAATGCCACACAAGGGCTATATTGTCTGCCAACGCACAGAAACCATGCTATTTGAATTTTGTGTATTTTTGTTAACTGGGTTGAAACCTCAAACTCTTCTGATCCTCCTAAATAACTGTTCACTACCAAGTGCTGAAAATCAGCTTGGCTAAAAGCTCAACTGTTGTCTGGTGAAGCTGCGCATCTTCATCACACTCTGAATTCAATTGGTCTATAGCCAATTTTACTGGGGGGAGGGAGGGACTGAAGATTTGCTGTGTTGGTAGGTTTGTACTTCAGGAACTCTCCTTTTCCCTCCACTGAGGGGTACTTTCTTGGGCAGTGTGGAAATTACCAGTAGTGACATTTTTCACCCCATCTTAAAATTGGTTATTAAGTGGCATTTGAACCCTGCCTCTTCCAGCCTTGGAATAACTTTATATGCTATAAGGAACTAGGCCCAGTAAACCCAGCTCCTAATATGTTCTTGCAGTAACTGAAACCTGGATACCTGTCAACAAACAAAATTGAGGTAAAAGATGTTTTCTGCAGATATAGAGTATCTTTATTTTTAAAACAGCTTTATTAAAGTTCTGCCTTTGTCTCCCATCTATTGCATCTCTTTTCTGCCCCCACCCAAATCCGCAGCCAAGAACATGGGCAGGTGAACTGCTGGTAGGCCTGTGGCAGTTTTACCTCTATGTTGGCACATTGTGCTGTGGTAAAATGGCGTGATTTCATCAGCGATGATTCATGCTGGTGTGCATCCACCGTGAAGCCCACAGTATAGGAGTTTTCTGCTTACTCTTTGGCAGTATTGTCGGGAAAGTCTGGAGAAGTAATACATGCACAGTGGATGATCAGTGTTGAGTCCTGCTATACACTCTATGCAAATTCAAAATACTGAATCCTTGGCATGAGGGGACGATTATTGTAGTGATTGTCTTGATGTATTAAGGCATTGATTCTCTGCAATGTACAGCTCTTCCGGGCTTTTATATTGGGAGTGCAGTTGTGTCTGGACATGTGGTTCTTCCTGCTTCAGTTCCATCTCTTGGTTTTAATGACCTGCACAGAACCCACAGCTTCGTAGGCTCGTGAGGACGTGATTCCAGGAATCTGCTCTTGGATCAAGTGCACCTTAGTGTTCAAACTGAATGAGGAGGCATTCCCACACACCAGCAATCTGGTCTTTGTGTTAAACAGCGGATGCCAGAGCACGCAGAGATCAGCATCCTGTCACAAATCTAAGCCAGGGCACAGCAAACCACAAGACCTCAAACCCCTCCCCCACTCCCTGACCAGAACCAAGAAATTACAACACAAACAGGCTTTTCAGTCCAACCAGTCCATTGTTTATCCTCCAGACGAGCAGTGGTCCTTTGCCCAGTCTGATCCCATATCCTTATATCCCCATTATCTTCAGACTGGCATGGTCTTTTCTTCATTCACTTTTTTAAGACCCACTTCTGCGCTCTCTGCTAAATCTCTTGCATAATTATTTGTATTTCCTCATGCAGCATCCTAGTTAATCTGTGCTGTACCCGCTCTATGTTGTCTCAACATCTTCCTATAGCATGGTGCCCAAAACTGCACTCTGTTGTCCCCAATGGTAGCCTTGCTATGGTTTCACGTACACCAGATCTATCAACTTCGACAGGGGTGTAAAACAGCCAATCAAAAGGAAAATTAGGTGTGTATAACGGGCGGCTGATACAAACTCTTCTGTTTTATGCTCCCACCCACGTTTAAAAGTCTGCCTTGGATTGGCCGTTTCATCTCTTTTCATATTCTATATCTACTTGAATTGTTGCTTTTAATGGGCTCAATTTTCCTGGGTCATTTGCGCCGTTTTTTGGCACATGCTGTTTTTTCTGGCATAATTATTTAATTCAAAATTTCCCCCTGGAATCTGCCGGCGTAGCTGCTTTAGTTACGATTTTTCTATGTTGGGTTTTTATGATGTCATTGCGGGGGGGGGGGCGGGTGGTGGGGTGTTTCCTCATGTCTGCAGTTTTCAGCATTTTTTGCAGTTTGCCCAAAATATTTTAATGCTAGGTCGGTGTATCTGGCCACTCCTGAAAAACATTCTGGTGATTTAACAGAAAGCAGTGCACATTGAAAAATTGGTGCCAAAAGACACCATTGTTTTTCATCAAAGTTTTTGGGGGGAGTCTCTAACACTTGAAATATCCATAATAAAGTTCAATTTTTTTTTTTACCTTTTCAATGGAGTACATGGAAGTTTCTTGGATTTCTGAAGTTTTCATTTTTTTTAAAACTCGCATGCCATCACCGAATGTCTTCAAGCAGGGCTGGAGGGTCATGGCGTCGGCCGTCAGAATTGGCCCCGTGCCTGGACACGGGCTCGGGGCTCAGCTAGAAAACAAGCCCAGTGGGGGGGTGTGGGGAGGGAGGTGGTGATCGGAAGGCTTCTGCACTGAGCCCTGGGAGGGAGGTGTCGATCGGAAGGCTTCTGTACTAGCCACAAGACTGCAATGAGTTGGGGGGTGGGAGTAAAGGGGAGAAGTCACAAGACCTGGGTGTGGTCAATCCATACAGACCTTGGTGAAAGAGAACAAAGAACTGTCCTTCCTGCCGTTTTGAGCTTCTTGCAAAGGTAGCATTTTAACTATGGGGGAAATACTGACGATGTCATCCATATCTTATGTGAGCCTTCTGCATGATGGTGCTACGTAGGAGACAATTAATTCCACGTCATCGCATGAGGAACATCAGAGCCCGTAGGGTGCTGGGCAGGAGGCTTTACCCACGTCTGGTATATTGAGACAGGAGTTCGTACCTGCAGCTGAGTGGTGCTGACTGTATCAGAAGGCTACGTTTCCTCAGGTGAAAGCAGACCTGCAACCTAGAAGCGTCCGGAGGACTGCTTTGTCAGTTGAAGTGAAGGTTACAACTGCACTTTCATTCTGTGTCTCTGGATCCTTTCAAGCTACAACTGGGGATGTGTGTGCCATCTCTCAACGTGCAACACATGTCTGCATTCATAGGTGACAGCTGCAATATATGCACGGAGGAATGACTACATAAAGTTCCCCATGACCGCCCAAGCAATGTATGACGGGTCTGTGGGCTTCTCCAGGGTTGCTGGCTTCCCAAAGGTACAGAGGTGCATTGATTGTATCCACGTCGCCTTGCGCGCACCTTTTTGGAGGATTCCGAGATGCATATCAGTTGATGCAAGATACCCTGGGAGCACCCATGATGCGTTCATCCTACGTAAGAGCGTTACATCTGCCATGTTTCAACAGCAGCCAGAAGGACAGAGCTGGCTACTGGGAGACCAGGGATTCGGCCTCGGCACCTGGCTCATGATGCCTCTACGTGTAACCCGGACGGAAGCTGACCGGGAATACAACATGTCGCACATTGTGACATGCAGTATCATAGAGAGGACCATTGGCATCTTGAAACAGGGATTCCGATGCCTGGGCCATTCCGGAGGCTACTTGCTATACTTCCCTGAGATTGTCGGTCACTTCACTGTTGTGTGCTGCATGCTGCATAACTTAGCCATCATGAGGCAGCAGCAGCTGGTAGAAACATAGGAAATAGATGCAGGAGCAGGCCATTCTGCCCTTCGAGCCTGCACCACCATTCAATATGATCATGCAACTTCAGTACCCCACTCCTGCCTTCTCCATACCCCCTGATCCCTTTAGCCGTAAGGGTCACATCTAACTCCGTTTTTGAATATATCTAACGAACTGGACTTAACAACTTTCTGTGGTAGAGAATTTCATAGGTTCACAATTCTCTGGGTGAAAAGGTTTCTCCTCATCTCAGTCCTATATGGCTTAACCCTTATCCTTAGACTGTGACCCCTGATTCTGGACTTCCCCAACATCGGGAACATTCTTCCTGCATCTAACCTGTCCAACCCCTATCAATTTTATATGCTTCTGAGATCCCCTCATTCTTCTAAATTCCAGTGAATATAAGCCTAGTCGATTCAGTCTGTCTTCATATGTCAACCCTGCCACCCCGGGAATCAGTCTGGTGAACCTTCGCTGCACTTCCTCAATAGCAAGAATGTCCTTCCTCAGATTAGGAGACCAAAACTGCACACAATACTCGAGGTGTGATCTCACCAAGGCCCTGTACAACTGCAGTAAGACCTCTCTGCTCCTGTACTCAAATCCTCTCGCTATGAAGGCCAAAATGCCTTAACTGTCTGCTGCACCTGCATGCCTACCTTCAATGACTGATGTACCATGACACCCAGGTCACATTGCACCTCCCCTTTTACTAATCTGTCACCATTCAGATAATCTGCCTTCCTGTTTTTGCCACCAAAGTGGATAACCTCACACTTATCCACATTATACTGCATCTGCCATGCTTTTGCCCACTCGCCTAACCTGTCCAAGTCACCCTGCAGCCTCCTTACAGCTCTCACTGCCACCCAGCTTCGTGTCATCTGCAAACTTGGAGATATTACATTTAATTCCTTCGTCTAGATCATTAATATATATTGTAAATAGCTGGGGTCCCAGCACTGAACCTTGCGGTACCCCACTAGTCACTGCCTGCCATTCTGAAAAGGACCCGTTTATTCCCACTCTTTGCTTCCTGTCTGCCAACCAGTTCTCTATCCATGTCAATAAATTACCCCCAATCCTATGTGCTTTAGTTTTGAACACTAATCTCTTGTGTGGGACCTTTATCAGAAGCCTTTTGAAAGTTCCAATACACCACATCCACTGGTTCTCCCTTATCCACTCTACTAGTTACATCCCCAAAGAATTCTAGATTTGTCAAGCATGATTTCCCTTTCATAAATCCATGCTGACTTGGACCGATCCTGTCACTACTTTCCAAATGAGCTGCTATTACATCTTTAATAATTGATTCTAGCATTTTCCCCACTACCGAAGTCAGGCTAACCGGTATAATTCCTTGTTTTCTCTCCTCCCTTTTTAAAAAAAAAAAGTGGGGTTACATTAGCTATCCTCTATTCCATAGGAACTGATCCAGAGTCCATGGAATGTTGGAAAAAGATCACCAACGCATCGACTAATTCTAGGGCCACTTAAGTACTCTGGGATGCAGACCATCAAGCCCTGGGGATTTATCGGCCCTCAATCCCATCAATTTCCCTCATACCATTTCCTGACTAATAAGGAGTTCCCTCAGTTCCTCCTCCTCGCTAGACCCTCGGTCCCCTAGTATTTTCGGGAGGTTATTCATGTCTTCCTTAGTGAAGACAAAACCAAAGTATTTGTTCAATTGGTCTGCCATTTCCTTGTTCCCCATTATGAATTCACCTGATTCTGACTGCAAGGGACCTACATTAGTCTTCACTAATCTTTTTCTCTTCACATATCTATAGAAGCTTTTGCAGTCAGTTTTTATGTTCCCTGTAAGCTTTCTCTCACCTGCGGTGAGAGTGGCTGATAATGATGAGGAAGATGCAGATGACGCGCAAGAGGATGAGGAAACCATGCAAGAACCTGAGGCACGACGGTGGAGGGCGGGCCTTCGTGCCCCTTTAACGATTGCTCGAGCCTTGCGCCAACAGCTCATTCGTGAACGCTTTTCTGCCTGAAGCCTCAGCGACAACTATTCCATGTGGACCATGTTTACTGTTTGGACCCGTTCCGTAATGTTGTGTTGTGTTAATGGAACAAATGATGGAAATGATTCTTATTTACATCAAAAGTTGTGTTAATAATGGAACAAATAATGAAAATGATTCAGATTTAATGTAAAATATTTTATTCAAAAGTTTAACAAACAGTTCTTTGTACTTAACTTTAATAAAGTTTGATATAAAAGACTAATTTTAAGGTTTTCAGTTAAGATCACTTACAAACTTTTAAACTTGTAAATTTACATAACTCGCAAAAATCTTTTAATTTGAGTATAACAGTGACAAAATAGCAGCAAAGAAAGAGTGTATCCATCTCTCCTCCACCTTATTCTAAGACTGCCTGCCGCGCTTGTTCTTGGTGACTCCACCCCTGCCTGCGGACAGTGTCGCAGTGTTTCTGGGGTTAGTACCAAGCTTATTCTTTCTAAGATCCCGGGTAGTGTGCACTTGTTGTTTTGGGGGGGGGATTGGAGTGGGAGTGGCAGTTGATTCTGCCAATGGGCGAGGGGTCTGGGCGTGTTCCTTTATTGCAGCAGCTAACTCCAACATACCGCCCCTCGTGTGCCCTGACTGTCTCAATGACCTGCAACATTCCCTCCCTCCTGTTGAGCAAAACTGTCTCAACTACATAATGTTCACTGACAGCGCATCAGCTACCTGTGGCATTTCCTCCCTCATGGTCATTGACATGGTTTCAGCTGACTGAGATATTCCCTCACTCATGGTCCCGGATGTCATACATCATATCCATTTCTCGTGAGATTGCTGTTCCTTCTCCCGACAGTCCTGCTACCTGATCACCCCACCCCACTGATGGTGTCCAGGCGTGATCGCGTTAGGTCACTGCTCTCCCCACTCATTGCCATCATCTGAACCAGATGTGTTAGATCCTGCACCTCAGGCGAGCGCGGTCGAGTTCTTCTTCCCCCTCCTCCCCACCGGTGTGGCTCACACCCCAACACTGGGACCCGCAACCTCTGACGTTTGGAAATCATGGAATGTCCCAACAACACTCAAACCACTAGTCACGGAAGGGGCTGGCACCTCCAATGGGTGGTGCCTGCACCTCCACCAAAGTCAGTAAAAGAGGGGGCTTCATCCATCTCCATTCCCTCCCCCTCACCCCCATACTCTTGGTCTGGAGGGTGGGATTGGAAGATGTTCTCTTTAGGCTCGTCCTCGTCTGAATCATCTACATCGTCGGGGACGGCCTCAAGTTCTGCAAATTATAACAGAACACCGTTAGCAGCAGAGAAGGGGCGGGGTGGGTGGCATGAGTCGGCTCGCACAGCGCAGGCAGCAGGTTTTTTTGAAGGACCACGATGAATGATAGCACATTGCATCAACCGAAGCGTAGCTGATGGAGACATCCCCAGGAACCGAAGCATAGTTAGCCCATGCAGTACTTAACATTTAGCAAAGCCAGACTGGAATTTGCAGGACTTGCCCTTGCCCTCTCCCTCGAGTGTGGGCCAGCTTGTGCGGTGGTGATTGCTTTTTTCCAGGCAGGACCCATCAAAGCAGCGACCCTCTCTTCCAATGGTGTCAGTGGCTGCAGATTTGCTGAGCCTCCTCCTGTTCGAGTTCCTTCCCATTTGTTGTGTGCCACCTTCCTCTGCAAAGAGGAAAACATAACTTTTTAGCAAGGGTGTCTTTCTGCTGGGTGGGACATATACAGCTAGTCAGATTTACAATTGCCATTCCATTCAATAAATGAAAATGTTACTTGCACTAACTACTTGACCATAGTTCTGCCACTTTTTACACTGGCCTCCAGATCTCGTGGTGGTCACCTTTATTCAACACAAAATGTACCATCTCTCATTTACTGACCTTGAATACCATCTGCCACTTTTTTGCCCACACCAGCATCTTTATCAGTCTTCAGTTATTTACAATGCCTACCAGTTTAGTATTGTATACAAATTTGGACACCGTCCCATTTATCCCTATATTCAAATCATTGGCCCTGAAATTGCAGTTAGAGGCGTACCTCTGGAGTACGCCTCCAACCCGTGAAACAATTATGAAAGTACCTGCTGATACCCAGGCCTGCGAAAAGTTGCAGTCCCTGGCCTCCAGGTGGAAGGCAGCGTAATGGCCCAGGGATGCCATCGGTGCTGAAGTGATCTGGCCCTCCAATCAATAAGCAGAATTCTATTTCAATCATTTGCAAAGGGATCCCTTAATGATATGCAATGGAATCCTGAAATATAAAAAATTATACAATTAACAGAATTGGAATGTTGTTCTTCATCACCTTCATTCCACCAACCTCAATAAAAACGAAATGTTTTGATAATTTTATACATTTAAACTAATCCGGGCCAATATTTGTATAAACTCATTTAATACAGGGTATCTGTGTAATTTAGGATATGAACATGTTTAATTTGAGCCTTCGAGATCCCCTTGCGATGATGCAAACTTGCCCCATACCTGCTTGCATAAACCATAAGACTTGAGTGGCCAGTCGCTGGGTAAATAGCTCAACACTGCGCATGAAGCGATTGATTTTTTTTGAGGCTCCCACGGATGGCCTATCAGTGTGCACGTTGGCGAGTTCTGGATTTTGCGCAGGCGCATGTGGAAATCCCAAACTTCTGGGACATTTCAAAGGGAATTGGCCGGTGTAATCTTGAGTATGCCATCACAGACACTGCAATTTCAGGGCCATTAATGTGAACAGAAGTGATCCTAGGACATAACCTGTGGGACATCACTACCAACTTCCAACCAGTAGAAAAACTGCCCCTAACGCCTACTCTGGTTCTACTTTTCTCATCAGTTTTTAATCCAATTTGGTGCCCTTCAACTAATTCCATACCCCTTAATCTTCTCCATTTGTCTCCTTTTGTAGTACTTTATCAAAGGCTTTCTCAAAGCCCATATACCCCATATCTCCTACATTTCCCTTGCCCTCCATGTATGTTACCTCCTCAAAGAACTCTTAATCAGGTTTGGCAAGGACAATCTTACTTTCTGAAATCCATGCCAACTGCTTTTAATTATTTTCTACATCTCGATAAGAAATGAATCTTCGCAAAGACTCCTACCATAGATATTAAACTAGCAGCCCTGCTATTTACAATATACATTAATGATTTGGACGAAGGAATTGAATGTAATATCTCAAGTTTGCAGATGGCACTAAGCTGGGTGGCAGTGTGAGCTGTGAGGAGGATGCTAAGAGGCTGCAGGGTGACTTGGACAGGTTAGGTGAGTGGGCAAATGCATGGCAGATGCAGTATATTGTGGATAAATGTGAGGTTATCCACTTTGGTGGGAAAAACAGGGAGGCAGATTATTATCTGAATGGTGACATTAGGAAAAGGGAAGGTGCAAAGGGACCTGGGTACATTGAAAGTAGGCATGCAGGTACAGCAGGCGGTGAAGAAGGCAAATGGCATGTTGACCTTCATAGCGAGAAGATTTGAATATAGGAGCAGGGAGGTCTTACTGCAGTTGTATAGGGCCTTGGTGAGGCCACACCTTGAATATTGTGTATAGTTTTGGTCTCCTAATCTGAGGAAGGACATTCTTGCTATTGAGGGAGTGTAGCGAAGGTTCACCAGACTGATTCCCAGGATGGCAGGACTGACATATGAAGGTAGACTGGATCGACTCGGCTTGTATTCACTGGAATTTAGAAGAATGAGAGGGGATCTCATAGAAATATATAAAATTCTGACGGGATTGGACAAGTTAGATGCAGGAAGAATGTTCCCAATGTTGGGGAAGTCCAGAACCAGGGGTCACAGTCTAAGGATAAGGGGTAAGCCATTTACGACCGAGATGAGAAACTTCTTCACTCAGAGAATTGTGAATCTGTGGAATTCTCTACCACAGAAAGTTGTTGAGGCCAGTTCGTTAGATATATTCAAAAGGGAGTTAGATGTGACCCTTACAGCTAAAGGGATCAAAGGGTATGGAGAAAAAGAAAGAATGGGGTACTGAAGTTGCATGATCAGCCATGATCATATTGAGTTGGTGATGCAGGCTCAAAGGGCTGTCCTGCACCTATTTTCTATGTTACCCAGGTTTGTTCTCTGTCCCTCTTTAAACATGGGTATTGCATTGCTCACTTGAGCACACCTCTGCTCTCAGTAGAACCCTGATGTGTCATTTCTAGGGCCTCTGCTAGTTCTTTCCTCATTTCAGCATTCTTAATTATCCCATTAGTTCTCATCACTTTTCCACCTTTAACTAACGCTAATTTTAATACTGTCCTGTTTGATTTGATTTAATTGCATTTATCCTCCACTAACTCACTGATCTCAACTCTTGGTGTCCCACCTCACATTTAATCATTTTCTTTTCTTTTTGGGGGAGGATTCGATCCTGGTGCTCACTTCTCTCCTGTCCCTCGCATAACTTCTTTGCTTATTTTCTTGGATTCCCTCTTGGTTTTATCACTATAGGCACTACTTGCCCTCTTCAATTTTAATTTGGTTCTAAATTCTTTATCCATGGTATCTTGAAACTTGGAAGTAATTTTTTTTTAATGGTACATGTTCTGCACCTTTTGACTTTTTAAGCTTGGAAAAAAATCCCATCTGATGAAGCTTTACTATGCTGCTCTGGCTTTGATTTTAAGATGTCTTTGCCGTGCAGCACTGCATCGAAGGTGCTAAGGGCACAGCGGAGAACTCTGGGTATTGTTGGCTGACCTAATTTTCACTTGCAACTCCTTCCCTCCTCGCTACCAGAATCTTAAAGGTTGTCCCATTTCTCCTGCCTACTCTCGCTTTGAACTCAACCATGCTGGAGAGCAATTGGCACTGTGGTGTGCATTTACTCCTTTTTCTGTGTGCAGAAAACCCTGTTAACCCCCTCATGACTGGTTAATGAGGGGCCCCAATCAGGACCGTAGAAACCCAAAGTGATTGAGCGGAATCATCAAAGTATATGAAATATCAAATTGTGTGACTAAGGTAAATCTAGTTTCCTGCTGTACAGTAGGATCAGAAGACATGAATGGTAATTAGTAAAATGGTCTTTATTCAGATGAATAAATGTTTGGAATAATTTGACAGGCAGGGTGCTGGAGGCAAGAACATTTTTTCTACAGAATGCATGTGGATGCCAGATGGGAGAGCTAAGGTAGCAGAGGTGTCCGTTTTGATCGAATGAAATGGTTTTCTCGTTGCTGACTTTTCTACTGCCTTTTCAAGGTTTCTGGGCTCGATCAGTGTTTTTTTCAGGATATAGGTTTGATGGGCAGACAGTAGTTTGTGAGGACAGCAACGTGGATTCTGAGGCGATGGTAGAGTGTCAAAGGAGCACTGTTTTTGTAACTTGATGGACTGTTGGCAACAGGCTGACCGAGCAGGAAGTAGTCTGCCAACGAGCCCAAAATCTTGGCTATACTTGTGAAGTGGGAATAACAGCAGCCAGCCTTCGGCCTGCACTCAAAAGCCGAAGCCAGCTCTCTCGGGGCACAGTTAGCGTGGCGATCTGCCCTGTACATACACGGTTAGGTCTTGTGTGCAGAGACATTGCGTTAACCCCCTCTTGACTGGTTCAAGGAGAACACGCTAAAATCAAATGCTGGAACCATTTTTATTTTGAAGTTTATTGTGCAACCAGCCTTGACATTTTGCTAACATTTTCTTAAGGAAAATGTGTGAGGAAAAAAATGTCAGTGCCTTAATTTAGCTTTTAATAGTCAATGATTTTGAGTACGAGTAGGTCATTCATTGTGGGGTTGATGAAGAATAACACCATTTTAAATGAGACTTTTTTTCTTTTGCCTTTTTCCAACCCCACTCCCCCATTTCCATCAATTACCTTTTAACCTGTCTGTCTAATATACCTTTTATCACACCCTCCTTGTAAATTTGGTTACACATTCATTTACTAATGGGGTTTTCAATTCAGTGCTACCAGGTACTGCATACATAATTATTATTTGGGAGGGGGAAAAAAGGGACGATTTAAAGTATTTGGTCTGCTATTGTTTTGCATTCATTTAGGTAACTAAAAAAGAGTGGCTGTTTACAAGTACTGGAAGAGTTCTAGGACATGTCTCCAGCCTGCTCTCTGAACTGGAGAAAATACTTGTTGCAGGGAGATTGGCGGGGGCGAAATTCTAAACTTTAGACTGGAATAGTGGATGTCGTTCCAAAGTTGGGTAAAGCTATCATAGCTTGTCATAAGTGCATCGGACCTGGCATCCTATTGGTAATGTAGTAAATCACTTTCTGCACTTGGAGCAGTTGCAAGTCAGCTATTGTGGTTGCCACATCTACATTAGAAGGGAAGAGCAGGAAAGCTCCCATCGAGTCCACCCCATCCAGAGAATGGTATTGCCTCGCGCACCATTCATCCAACCCTGAGTCACGCATTCTCCCAGGAGAGGCAAAACAATCCCAAGAGTCAGTAACCTGTGATCACTGCACCTTAATTCCTTAAGGCAATCAAGCAAAGCCATACAGACAGCGGTGACCCATAACTCACCATAATCAGAACAAAGTGACTTGCCCTCTTTAACTAACTGGAAATGTCCTCTTTACAGCACTTGAAATGGGAAACTCGGCAAGCTCCTGTGCAGTACCTTCCTCTTTCCCCTCTCCTCCCCTGCGCATGTTCTGGCAGTGTGTTCTTAGACGACATTGACTCTGAAAGGAAATATTTCCTGGAATCTGACCTTCTTTACTTTTGTCTCTGGATTTTCTAAGCATGCCTTCCATTCCTGCCATACCTACCAATCTCAAATAACTCATCTAAGCCTGCATTTCTCCAAAATAAATAATCCTAACTCTTGGAGCCTATAACTAAGCTCAGAGCCCTTAGTTATTGGTATCATTTTCATTGTCTTCCTCTGTACCTGCTCTAGAGCCTTGATGACCTTCACCATCTGCAGGGTTTGAAACTGTACAGTAAGTGCAAATGTACCAGAGCCTTATATAGCCTATGTATAGTACTCTTCACTTGATATTTTATGATGCATTCAACATAAAACCTTCTTTGTTTTTTATTTTACCACCTCACACAAGTCATTAGCTGTTGTCTCTCAGGTCTTTTTCTTGATCCATTACATTTAATGGGTATCCCTGTGTGCTGCAAGCATGCCTGTCTTTTCTTTGATTGATTTTGCACTCGTCCATGTTAAATGATGTCTGCCACATTCTGGCCCATTCATCTAACTTGACTACATCAGCCTGCAACCAGTTGATCTGATCGGAGTCAGTTAGCTTCCTTCACATTTTCCTCTTGAGTTTTGATTTAAGCCCCAGTCCCTGCCCCCTCATGAATGAAAATGAACACCAGAGATTTCAGTAAAGCCTTGTGGAGCACCACTCCTGAGCAAGTCCCAATACAATCCACTCTCATTAATAACAGCCCTCTGCTTATACAATTTCAACCAGCTATCCGGCGTGGACTCGTTGGGCCGATTGGCCTGTTTCTGTGCCATATATTCTGCCCTATAATTTTTTAAAAATTCATTATCTGGATGTGGGCCTCGTTGGCAAGACCAGCATTTATTGCCCATTCACAGTTTCCCTGGAGAAAGTGGTTTTCTTAAACCGCTGCAGTCCATTTGGTGACAGTACTCACACAATACTGCTGGGTAAGGAGTTGTGAAGTTTTGACTCGGCGATGATTAAGGAACTGGGCAGATATATGTCCAAGTCTGGGGGTTGTGTGACTTGGAGGTAAAGGTGTTCCCTTGCACCTGCTGCCCTTGTCTTTCTGGATGGTGGAAGTTGTGGTTCTGGGTGGTGCTGCCGAAGAAGCCTTGGTGAGTTGCTGCAGTGCATCCTGTAGATAGTACACGCTGCAGCCACAGAATCCTGTATTTTGTTCTAATTATCGTGTTACTTTATCAAATTAGAAATAGAGACTTGCAGGAATGGACGGCTGATGTGTGGACATTATTAGAAGTGGAAAATCGTTGCTGAGTTATCTGCCAGGGCTCCCTCTAACTGAGCCGGGCTGATCCTGAGCCTGTGCTGCTACCAGTGACCCACTAAAAGATTCTTACTCTGCTGTTGTCCTGATCCTATGTTTCCCTCTGGGCCACACTGCAAATGTAATGTGGAGCCGAAATGCAATTGTTAGCTAAAGTATTACTAGCTCCGTGTGCTGTGGTAGTAATTCCTGACATTGTCACTCTGAAGGACAGCCTTTGAATCGGAACCAACTTGTGCTGTAGCATAACTTTTCTCACTGAAAATGCCAACCCAAGTTGTGCTGTGTGATACACACTTGGGATTTTGGATCCATTCATGGTCTGTGCAGCGTTAGCTGATTGAAATTAGGGTGACTGCACGCGCATAGTCGTTGGTCATTGCACACATGGGCTATGGGGAGTGGAGTGGGGGGGTAGACCATAGCCAATGTTCCCCACTCTTGATCGCTATTCATTGACTCTGTGAGAGTAATTTTAACCTGACTCACTGGGCAGGAGACCCACAGGATGGCGTGGAATGCCAGTTTTACACCCCACCTAATATTACTCCACGTTGATTTCAATGGACAGTTGTTCCGTATGATGGGAAAAGCTTATAATAGGATATCTAGTTTGGCTATCCATTTAATGGAGAGTAAATTTGGGCGCGGTGTAGTATCGGCCTTGCACTCCATCCCGCCAGTTTGCTGACGGGCAGATTCGGTTAAAATTACCCCGTGTTTGAATTATCGGTTTATCTCTAAAAGGTCAGACTCTGCTGCAATGATCCCGCATAGTCTTAATAACCTGCCAACTCTCAGTTGTTTGGGCTCATTTGAAGAACTCTGGAGGCGCAGTTGGTGACTAATGGAGGAGGGAAGAAAGTTGGCAGGAACAGTGTGCCTTGTATAGCATGTAAACCTACAGTGTGGCTTCTGTAGCCCAGTGTCACGGACCTCTCTCTGTTTTGCAGTGAGCACAAAGATTCTTCGGAGAAGAAACACAAAGATAAAGAAAGGGAGAAAGACAAAGTAAAGCACAGAGATGGGAGCTCTGACAAACACAAACATAAGGACAAGGAGAAAAGGAAGGAGGAAAAGGTATTGGAGTTGAAGATAGCTGGCCATTAACCAATTGTCATTTGTTTCAACCTACTTTGCGCAGACATTTTATTCGAGGGTAAGCTAGCATCAATAATAGTTAGAAACCTGTTCCATTGTGCAACTAATGCATCCAATGTCCATGTTGTCCCCCTACCCCACACGTACATGTCTAAAACACATTCCCATTCTACCACCACACAGTTCCACCAGCATTCAGTTGCATGTGTGAACTGTTTTCAACATGTCACAGGTTGAGTTTGGCTCCCTATTAACTGGTGTAGCCTGGCCACAATGTTGTCCAGATTCTTTGCAGGGCCCAGAATAGCTGGTTAATAACTCACCGTAAAACTATACCAGTATCAAGGTTACTGCAGGGAGAGGGTGCATTTGCAATCTGTAAAGGAAGGACTTGTTCATTTTGAGAATCAATGGTCTGGGTGAAGAGGCTCTTGTTGAAAAAAGGCCCTCTGCTTTTAATTTTATGTTACGGTTTCTACAGATCATTTACAAGGGGAATTTTCTGGAAAAAATGCATTTTATTTGCTTAAAATGAAAAGGAAGTTGTTTGGCTTTGTGCTACATTGGGTTGAGGGGCGATGTTGGGTATGTTGTACCCATGCTCTCTAGTGTTTAGAAGAATGAGAGGTGATCTCATTGAAATATATAAGATTCTGAGGGGGCTTGACAGAATAGAAGCTGAGAGACTGATTACCCTGGCTGGAGTCTAGAACTAAGCGCAATGGTCTCAGGATAAGGGGACGGCCATTTAGGCCTGAGATGAGGAGAAATTTCTTCACTTAGAGGGTTGTGAATCTTTGGAATTCTCTACCCCAGAGCGCTGTGGATGCTCAATCATAGAATATATTCAAGGCTGAGATCGATAGATTTTTGGACTCTAGGGGAATCGAGGGATTATGATGATCAAAGGTGGGAAAGTGAAGTTGAGGTCGAAGATCAGCCATGATCTGATTGAATGATGGAGCAGGCTCGCAGCCTACTCCTGCGTATGGCCTACTCCTACTCCTAGTTCTTAATGTATCCTTCAGGCACAAGGCAGGGTTCTAGGGTTAGATATTTGATTTAACATGAAAGCACAGGTAGGCATGAGAGGTGCCCTTGTGCTAAAGTCAAGAGGTGTTCTTGGATATGCTTGTATTATTATAGTTTGTAGAGAAGAGACTACGCTTACTAACATTTTTTTTCTTTAATAGGATAAAGTCCACTCGAGTAGTAGTTCTGGAGATAAAGTGAAGAAAGAGAATGGTTTCACAAGGTAAGGGTCCCCTGTGTCGACCGTTGGGCACCGAGTGCGTTTAGTCCCGAGCTTTTACAATGCATGCTCAGTGCTAACCTAAAGGAGGTGGAAACTCTTGGGAAGTGACGATAGGGGTGAAAGAAAGTAACTCCTGCAGAGGGCAAGCGGTGAAGGGGAGAGTCCCTCATTTTTGTGGGAGCAGCCGTCCTGTTAAAGGTTTTCAAAAATCTCTTTCAACCCGAATGCACTGAAATAAGATTGCGGAGTTGGGTTTTTTAACAGATGCCTTGTCCCCTTTGTAGCGGGTGTGCTCCAGGGAAGTCTTAACTGTACTGTTTTATCTTTTCCTGGGTTGTCCTGGTTGAAAGAAGGATCACCGTGCTAGCGATTCCCTGTACTTGCACCTCTTGGAATTGTGGAATTATATGGGGGTAAACTCGATTAATCTGGCCACATGAACACGATTGTGTAGATTTAGAAACTGATAGGCTGTTTTAAGGCTACCTGCTCTATAAAATGAACCACTTGGTTATACATGAGCTGAAAGTTTCTTTTTTGTATCTCGATTCCCTTTCTGTCCTTTTTAGCCCTATTCGTATAAAGCAGGAGCCAGATGATGATTACGTCCCAGCCATTAAAGTGGAAAACAAACCAATGAAGAGAGCCCGTGTAGATGATGAGTAAGTTTCCTTATTAAAGCTCTGCATAGTCCTTGTATCAGGTATAACATTTGGTGGGGTGTGGGAGACGGGCGGAGGAGAGAAAAAGAGAAATGCCCTAATGAAAACAAAACAGCTGGTGTGATGCCCATTTCCTGGGTGGTGCTAGTTCGACCACCAGAAAGGAATGTTATGGGTAGAAGTCTGAAGAACTCTTTCTCTCTCATTGTGCTCAGCAAGGTCTCATGCACAGCAATGAGAGAAATGACCGGCTTGTGTGTTTTTGCCAATGGATCTTTTACACCCACCTGAGTGTATAGACGGGGCCTCGGTTTCACCTCTCATTCCAAGAGGCTGCACTTCTGCATTGAAATGTCAGTCTGGAGTTTTAAGTCTCTGGAGTGGAGCTTGAACCCACGACCTTCTGACTGAGGTGGGAGTGGTATCTCTGAGCCAAGGCTGACACCCTAGAAGATGAGAGATTTTCCACTGAAAGAGAAGCCCCTCCCTTCATTGTCTTTCCAAATTGACTCTTGTTTTTATATTTTTTTGTTAAAATCCTAGGATATTGGGAACTGCTCTGCTAGTGGTTCATAAAAGGAGCACTGAGTCTGCATCTAGCCCAAGGTTTTAGCCCACTGCACTTTGCTTCTATTACCTATTCCGCAGCTGAAATGCTCGTGTAGTAAAAGTCATGAGCCACACTACCTGCAGGAACTGGTATTGCAGTTGTATTTCCTGCTGTTTATTCTTTCACAATTTCTAAAATTTTCATTAGTTTTATATTTATTTAAAAAAAATTCTAATCTCTCCTGGAGCTGATAACTTGCATGGCACAGGAGAAATAGGTGATTTTCTTGGCAGTTATGCTGGTGAGGTACCAGAGGGTTGTTGTTCATGGTTGATCCTGGTTAGCAACTGCAGGTGACCATACAGCGGAGTCACAGACGCTCTGGCCTCCTGCATTCCTGCCTGTGGCTGTCGAGGTCAGTCGTGCCCTTGATGCTGCCCGAGGCTGAGTCTGCGTAGGGTTAAACCTTGGGCCATCCTGGTCCGTGTTGCTGAACCACACTCTGGACGACCTTGGGCTAGAGAGAGGTGCGAGACCATCCATTGACTTTGGGTGGAAATCGTACCTGACTCCGCTGTGGCGCTCACCGTGAGCAACTTTCCTTCCAACACTTGCCTCCAGTCCCGTACATGAAAAATGTCCATTTTAGATGAGGAAACTAAGGTGGTCTACTCCTGTCTCCGAATTGTCCACAGGATGGGTCAGTGCTTTTTTAGGAGAGAAAGGGCGAAAGTAGGAATAATGATGAGACTTTAAAACTCGGTCTTGGAAGTGAAGGAAAGATGAGCAGCTTGGAGTGATGGGGGCAAGAAAGAGAAGAGAGTATCTGTGCATAAATCACCACAACTGGAGATAAATCTCGCCTCACCTGATTTTTGACATTGCTTCCATTCTTTAAAGCAATTAATAAGTCTTGTTGCTTTGTATAAATAGAAGTGTTTGGACTGCGAGTACAATGTAAGCTGCAAAGTAGATGGGAGTGGTGGCCTTTACCTTGTTCAAAACCAGACACTATAAACCCATGGGGTAGGGATTTCATTTTGCTGCATTGTCATTATCCTGAGCCTTACTTATTAAGCCTATAATTGTGGGCCGTAATGGCAACAGTTAAGTTATGTACAGCAAAAGTCTCTTAAATGTAATCTTATGTGTCTGTCTATCCTAGTGTTGATTTTAAACCCAAGAAGATCAAAACAGAAGATGTCAAAAAAGCCAAAAAAAGAAAAACTGAAATGGTAAGTGTGGTGTTTTCTTTAAAAAAAAATTTCAGGGTCTCTGGGTTCTGTGTTGAGCGAGCTGGAACAATCTAATTTTTCTAAATTATAAGAACATAAGAAATAGGAACAGGAGTAGGCCATACAGATTGTAATACAGATTAAGGATGAGGAAGTTGTATCAGAAACGAGGGTACTATGCTTAAACAAAGGGGACTACAGTGGGATGAGGGCAGAGTTGACTGGAAACAAAGACTAAACGGTGGCACAATTGAGGAACAGTGGAGGACTTTTAAGGAGCTCTTTCATAATGCGCAACAAAAATATATTCCAGTGAAAAAGAAGGGCGGCAAGAGAAGTGATAACCAGCCGTGGATAACCAAGGAAATAAAGGAGAGTATCAAATTAAAAACCAATGCGTATAAGGTGGCCAAGGTTAGTGGGAAACTAGAAGATTGGAAAAATTTTAAACGACAGCAAAGAATGACTAAGAAAGCAATAAAGAAAGGAAAGGTAGATTACGAAAGTAAACTGGCGCAAAACATAAAAACAGATAGTAAAAGCTTTTACCGATATATAAAACGGAAGAGAGTGACTAAAGTAAATGTTGGTCCCTTAGAAGATGAGAAGGGAGATTTAATAATGGGAAATGTGGAAATGGCTGAGACCTTAAACAATTATTTTGCTTCGGTGTTCACAGTGGAAGACACAAAAACAATGCCAAAATTTGCAGGCCACAGGAATGTGGGAAGGGAGGACCTTGAGACAATCACTATCACTAGGGGAGTAGTGCTGGACAGGCTAATGGGACTGAAGTTAGACAAGTCCCCTGGTCCTGATGAAATACATCCCAGGGTATTAAAAGAGATGGCTGAAGTTATAGCAGATGCATTCGTTATAATCTACCAAAATTCTCTGGACTCTGGGGAGGTACCAGCGGATTGGAGAGCAGCTAATGTAACGCCTCTGTTTAAAAAAGGGGGCAGGCAAAAAGCAGGTAACTATAGGCCGGTTAGTTTAACATCTGTAGTGGGGAAAATGCTTGAAACTATCATTAAGGAAGAAATAGCGGGACATCTGGATAGGAATAGTGCATACAAGCAGACGCAGCATGGATTCATGAAAGGGAAATCATGTTTAACTAACTTACTGGAATTCTTTGAGGATATAACGAGCATGGTGGATAGAGGTGTACCAATGGATGTGGTGTATTTAGATTTCCAAAAGGCATTCGATAAGGTGCCACACAAAAGGTTACTACAGAAGATAAAAGTACGCGGAGTCAGAGGAAATGTATTAGCATGGATAGAGAATTGGCTGGCGAACAGAAAGCAGAGTCGGGATAAATCTGTCCTTTTCCGGTTGGAAATCAGTGGTTAGTGGTGTGCCACAGGGATCAGTGCTGGGACCACAACTGTTTACAATAAACATAGATGACCTAGAAGAGGGGACAGAGTGTAGTGCAACAAAATTTGCAGATGACACTAAGATTAGTGGGAAAGCGGGTTGTGTAGAGGACTCAGAGAGACTGCAAGGAGATTTGGATAGGTTAAGCGAATGGGCTAAGGTTTGGCAGATGGAATACAATGTCGGAAAGTGTGAGGTCATCCACCTTGGGGAAAAAAAACAGTAAAAGGGAATATTATTTGAATGGGGAGAAATTACAACATGCTGTGGTGCAGAGGGACCTGGGGGTCCTTGTGCATGAAACTCTTTTGAGTTTATCTGTGAAAACATAAAACATTAAACGGTGCCACCCGACCTGGGTGACACTCCAGACATTTACAAGGCCCTTTTTTTTTTTTCCCCCCTTTTTTGTGTTTTTTTTTGTGTTTTTCTTTTTTTGGTTTTTTTTTTGGGCACTAAAATCACAATTTTCCCCAGTGCCCCCTATAAAAGGGAAGGGGGACACTAAAAGCACCGGCAATTAAAACAAATTAAACTTAAAAACGTAAAATCAAATTAAAATTTGGTTGCCGGGCGTGATGATGCACTCCAGTCCCTCCGGTGCCCACCTCTCGCGGAAGGCCGCGAGCGTACCGGTGGACACCGCGTGCTCCATCTCCAAGGACACCCTGGACCGGATGTAAGAGCGGAAGAGAGGCAGGCATCCTTGTGCATGAATCCCAAAAGGTTAGTTTGCAGGTGCAGCAGGTAATCAGGAAGGCAAATGGAATATTGACCTTCATTGCGAAAGGGATGGAGTACAAAAGCAGGGAGGTCTTGCTGCAACTGTATAAGGTATTGGTAAGGCCGCACCTGGAGTACTGCGTGCAGTTTTGTTCACCTTACTTAAGGAAGGATATACTAGCTTTGGAAGGGGTACAGAGACGATTCACTAGGCTGATTCGAGAAATGAGGGGGTTACCTTATGATGATAGATTGAGTAGACTGGGTCTTTACTCATTGGAGTTCAGAAGGATGAGGGGTGATCTTATAGAAACATTTAAAATAATGCAAGGGATAGACAAGATAGAGGCAGAGAGGTTGTTTCCATTGGTGGGGGAGAATAGAACTAGGGGGCACAGCCTCAAAATACGGAGGAGCCAATTTAAAACCGAGTTGAGAAAAAATTTCTTCTCCCAGAGGGTTGTGAATCTGTGGAATTCTCTGCCCAAGGAAGCAGTTGAGGCTAGCTCATTGAATGTTTTCAAGTCAAAGATAGATAGATTTTTAACCAATAAGGGAATTAAGGGTTACGGGGAGAGGGCGGGTAAGTGGAGCTGAGTCAACGACCAGATCGGCAATGATCTTATTGGGTGGCGGGGCAGGCTCGGGGGGCTGGGTGGCCTGCTCCTGTTCCTAATTCTTATGTTCTTATGTTCTTATACGGTCCCTCGAGCCTGCTCCGCCATTCAATAATATCATGGCTGATCTGATCATGGACTCAGCTCCACTTCCCCGCCCGCTCCCATAACCCCTTATCCCCTTATCGTTTAAGAAACTGTCTATCTCTGTCTTAAATTTATTCAATGTCCCAGCTTCCACAGCTCTCTGAAGCAGTGAATTCCACAGATTTACAACCCTCAGAGAAGAAATTTCTCCTCATCTCTGTTTTAAATGGGCGGCCCCTTATTCTAAGATCATGCCCTCTAGTTCTGGTGTCCCCATCAGTGGAAACATCCTCTCTGCATCCACCTTGTCAAACCCCCTCATAATCTTATACGTTTCGATAAGATCACCTCTCATTCTTCTGAATTCCAATGAGTAGAGGCCCACCTACTCAACTTTTCCTCATAAGTCAACCCCCTCATCCCCGGAATCAACCTAGTGAACCTTCTCTGAACTGCCTCCAAAGCAAGTATATCCTTTCGTAAATATGGAAACCAAAACTGCACGCAGTATTCCAGGTGTGGCCTCACCAATACCTTATATAGCTGTAGCAAGACTTCCCTGCTTTTATACTCCATCCCCTTTGCAATAAAGGCAAAGATACCTTTGGCCTCCCTGATCACTTGTTGTACTTGCATACTATCCTTTTGTGTTTCATGCACAAGTACCCCCAGGTCCCGCTGCACTGCGGCACTTTGCAATCTTTCTCCATTTAAATAATAACTTGCTCTGATTTTTTTTCTGCCAAAGTGTATGACCTCACACTTTCCAACATTATACTCCATCTGTCAAATTTTTGCCCACTCACTTAGCCTGTCTATGTCCTTTTGCAGATTTTTTGTTTCCTCAATTTGATTGTGGTTTGGAGCTGTTTCATGGTTGTGGAAATGCTTGTTATGGATCGTTGAAAGGATAGTGAGTTCAGTTTCTAATGACCCTTGAGTAAGCAGCCTTGCTAAAAGGTTCTCCTGGTGATGTCTCATGTGAAAAACTCCTGAAGCTGTGATGTGGCAAAAGGGCCCTTCCTTCCCTGCCCATCACGCTGTATGAAGGCTGTTTTTATTTTGTGACCTATCTCCAAAATGCCCAAGCATCTTAAAACAGGAACTTTGCTTCCTTTTGAAATCTTGGGGTGCTTTTGAGGGGAAGTAGCATCTGAATTGATATTTTAATGAGTCCGTATTAATAGTCTGAGGTATTTACACACGGGAGAATATTCTGAAGCAAGGCGGAAGTGAGTCTGAAGTTTAATCGTGTGACTTTTTTTGACACCTGGTTTGTGTAAATATACTATTCTGGACCTATGGTTATTTTTCCTTTTTTGTAAATCACTTCTTTCCTGCCAGGGGCCTGAAACCTGCCTTCTAATGTTTGTCATACATATTCGATCACAGTCTAGTTAACTAAATTGTTACCTTGGGTCACAAACTTGAGTCCCTTTTGCTTCAGGCATAGCCACTAGATTCCTGCAATATTTCCAATTGGATGGGGTCAGGTGGGGGAATATGGAGCAACATTTCTTAGTTTACGCTCTGTTAGAAAAGCTTCATCTGGGTCTGATGGGTTCTTGAAGTTGTGAGTGAGGCAGAAACAGCTTAGCTTATCAGCGTTTGAAGAATCTGGACTTGCTGTACTGAGGCTGGGGAAATGTCAGCATCTCGGGAATTGGCCACGTTGATCACTGAGACTACAGGGAGCTGTTTGGGGAGCTGACTTTTGATCGCGGAACTAATACTAATGCAAGTTAGTGAAATAATATGGAGTAGAGATCTGAATGAAGCGGCAGTTGGCGAGAGGCGGGAGCAGCGTTGGAGCGGCCTATAAAGGCCCAGCGGGTGTTCCACAGGCAGCGGCAGTTGGTGAGAGGCGGGAGCAGCGTCGGAGCGGCCTATAAAGGCCCAACGGGTGTTCCACAGGCAGCGGCAGTTGGTGAGAGGCGGGAGCAGCGTCGGAGCGGCCTATAAAAGGCCCAGCGGGTGTTCCACAGGCAGCGGCAGTTGGTGAGAGGCGGGAGCAGCGTCGGAGCGGCCTATAAAAGGCCCAGCGGGTGTTCCACAGGCAGCGGCAGTTGGTGAGAGGCGGGAGCAGCGTCGGAGCAGCCTATAAAGGCCCAGTGGGTGTTCCACAGGCAGCGGCAGTTGGTGAGAGGCGGGAGCAGCGTCGGAGCGGCCTATAAAAGGCATACCGGTGCAGCTACAGCAGGAGAGAAAGCAAAAAAGAAGTAGAAAGGAATCAAAAGGTGACGTCACAGCCAAGGGGGTAAGTGATTGGCTGGTGATTGGTGAGTAGCTTTTCTTTTTATTTTTATGTCAGTAAGTAAACTGTAACATTGTTATTACCAATTTAAGGGTATCTAAAGGTTAAGGCATGGCAGGAGAGCTCGGTCACGTGATATGCTCCTCCTGTGCCGTGTGGGAACTCAGGGACGCTTCCGGTGTCCCTGACGACTACGTGTGTAAGAAGTGTATCCGCCTCCATCTCCTGATGGACCGCGTTGCGGAATTGGAGCTGAGGGTGGATTCACTCTGGAGCATCCACGATGCTGAGAATGACATAAGTGGCACGTGTAGTGAGTTGGTCTTACCGCATGAGAAGGATCCACAGCCAGCTAGGGAATGGAAGACCAGCAGGAAGAGTAGTACAAAGATGGTAGTACAGGGGTCCCATCTGGTCATCCCCCTGCAAAACAGATACACTGTTTTGAGTGCTGTTGAGGGAGATGACTCATTAGGGGAGAGCAACAGCAGCCAAGTTCATGGCACCATGGCTGGCTCTGTTGTACAGGAGGGCATAAAAAAGAGTGGGAGAGCGATAGTGATAGGGGATTCAATCATAAGGGGAATAGATAGGCGTTTCTGCGGCCGCAATCGAGACTCCAGGATGGTATGTTGCCTCCCTGGTGCAAGGGTCAAGGATGTCTCCGAGCGAGTGCAGGACATTCTGAAAAGGGAGGGAGAACAGCCAGTTGTCGTGGTGCACATTGGTACCAACGACATAGGTAAAAAAAAGGGATAAGGTCCTACGAGACGAATTTAAGGAGCTAGGAGTTAAATTAAAAAGTAGGAGCTCAAAAGTAGTAATCTCGGGATTGCTACCAGTGCCACGTGCTAGTCAGAGTAGGAATCGCAGGATAGCACAGATGAATACGTGGCTTGAGCAGTGGTGCAGCAGGGAGGGATTCAAATTTGTGGGGCATTGGAACAGGTTCTGGGGGAGGTGGGACCAGTACAAACCGGACGGTCTACACTTGGGCAGGAACGGAACCAATGTCCTAGGGGGGAGTGTTTGCTAGTGCTGTTGGTGAGGAGTTAAACTAATATGGCAAGGGGATGGGAACCAATACAGGGAGACAGAGAGAAACAAAAAGGAGACAAAAACAAAAGACAGAAAAGAGATGAGTAAAAGTGGAGGGCAGAGAAACCAAAGGCAAGAAACAAAAAGGGCAACTGAATATAAAAGGGCTGCAGGAGGGGTAAAAACTAAAAATCATGGTTTAAAAACTAGGATGGAAACACTCTACCTAAATGCACGCAGCATTAGAAATAAAATAAATGAGTTGACGGCACAAATCATTACAAATGGGTATGATTTGGTGGCCATTACAGAAACATGGTTGCAAGGTGGCCAAGACTGGGAATTAAACATACAGGGGTATCTGACGATTCAGAAAGATAAGCAAGAAGGGAAAGAAGGTGGGGTAGCTCTGTTAATAAAGGATGATATCAGGGCAGTTGTGAGGGATGATATTGGCTCCAATGAACAAAATGTTGAATCATTGTGGGTGGAGATTAGAGATAGTAAGGGGAAAAAGTCACTGGTCGGCGTAGTTTATAGGCCACCAAATAATAACTTCATGGTGGGGCGGGCAATAATCAAGGGAATAATGGAGGCATGTGAAAAAGGAACGGCAGTAGTTATGGGGGATTTTAACCTACATATCGATTGGTCAAATCAAATCGCAGGGGGTAGCCTGGAGGAGGAATTCATAGAATGCATACGGGATTGTTTCTTAGAACAGTATGTAACAGAGCCTACAAGGGAGCAAGTCATTTTGGATCTGGTCCTGTGTAACGAGACAGGAAAAATAAACGATCTCCTCGTAAAAGATCCTCTCGGAATGAGTGATCACAATATGGTTGAATTTGTAATACAGATTGAGGATGAGGAAGGTGTGTCAGAAACGAGCGTACTATGCTTAAACAAAGGGGACTACAGTGGGATGAGGGCAGAGTTGGCTAAAGTAGACTGGAAACGAGGACTAAACGGTGGCACAATTGAGGAACAGTGGAGGACTTTTAAGGAGCTCTTTCATAATGCACAACAAAAATATATTCCAGTGAAAAAGAAGGGCGGCAAGAGAAGAGATAACCAGCCGTGGATAACCAAGGAAATAAAGGAAAGTATCAAATCAAAGACCAATGCATATAAGGTGGCCAAGGTTAGTGGGAAACTAGAGGATTGGGAAAATTTTAAGCAACAGCAAAGAATGACTAAAAAAGCAATAAAGAAAGGGAAGATAGATTACGAAGGTAAACTTGCGCAAAACATAAAAACAGATAGTAAAAGCTTTTACAGATATATAAAACGGAAAAGAGTGACTAAAGTAAATGTTGGTCCCTTAGAAGATGAAAAGGGGGATTTAATAATGGGAAATGTGGAAATGGCTGAGACCTTAAACAATTATTTTGCTCCCGTCTTCACAGTGGAAGACACAAAAACCATGCCAAAAATTTCTGGTCATAGGAATGTGGGAAGGGAGGACCTTGAGATGATCACTATCACTAGGGAGGTAGTGCTGGACAGACTAACGGGACTGAAGGAAGACAAGTCCCCTGGTCCTGATGAAATGCATCCCAGGGTATTAAAAGAGATGGCGGAAGTTATAGCAGATGCATTTGTTATAATCTACCAAAATTCTCTGGACTCTGGGGAGGTACCAGCGGATTGGAGAGCAGCTAATGTGACGCCTCTGTTTAAAAAAGGGGGCAGGCAAAAGGCAGGTAACTATAGGCCGGTTAGTTTAACATCTGTAGTGGGGAAAATGCTTGAAACTATCATTAAGGAAGAAATAGCGGGACATCTGGGTAGGAATAGTGCAATCAAGCAGACGCAGCATGGATTCATGAAAGGGAAATCATGTTTAACTAACTTACTGGAATTCTTTGAGGATATAACGAGCATGGTGGATAGAGGTGTACCGATGGATGTGTATTTCCAAAAGGCATTCGATAAGGTGCCACACAAAAGGTTACTGCAGAAGATAAAGGTACGCGGAGTCAGAGGAAATGTATGAGCATGGATAGAGAATTGACTGGCGAACAGAAAGCAGAGAGTCGGGATAAATGGGTCCTTTTCCGGTTGGAAATCAGTGGTTAGTGGTGTGCCACAGGGATCAGTACTGGGACCACAACTGTTTACAATATACATAGATGACCTAGAAGAGGGGACAGAGTTGTAGTGCAACAAAATTTGCAGATGACACTAAGATTAGTGGGAAAGCGGGTTGTGTAGAGGACAAAGAGGCTTCAAGGAGATTTGGATAGGTTAAGCGAATGGGCTAAGGTTTGGCAGATGGAATACAATGTCGGAAAGTGTGAGGTCATCCACCTTGGGGAAAAAAAACAGTAAAAGGGAATATTATTTGAATGGGGAGAAATTACAACATGCTGTGGTGCAGAGGGACCTGGGGATCCTTGTGCATGAATCCCAAAAGGATAGTTTGCAGGTGCAGCAGGTAATCAGGAAGGCAAATGGAATGTTGGCCTTCATTGCGAAAGGGATGGAGTACAAAAGCAGGGATGTGTTGCTGCAACTGTATAAGGTATTGATAAGGCCGCACCTGGAGTACTGCGTGCAGTTTTGGTCATCTTACTTCAGGAAGGATATACTAGCTTTGGAAGGGGTACAGAGACGATTCACTAGGCTGATTCGAGAAATGAGGGGGTTACCTTATGATGATAGATTGAGTAGACTGGGTCTTTACTCGTTGGAGTTCAGAAGGATGAGGGGTGATCTTATAGAAACATTTAAAATCATGAAAGGGATAGACAAGATAGAGGCAGAGAGGTTGTTTCCACTGGTAGGGGAGGCTAGGACTAGGGGGCACAGCCTCAAAATACGGAGGAGCCAATTTAAAACCAAGTTGAGAAAGAATTTCTTCTCCCAGAGGGTTGTGAATCTGTGGAATTCTCTGCCCAAGGAAGCAGTTGAGGCTGGCTCATTGAATGTATTCAAATCAAAGATAGATAGATTTTTAAGCAATAAGGGAATTAAGGGTTATGGGGAGAGGGCGGGTAAGTGGAGCTGAGTCCACGACCAGATCAGCCATGATCTTATTGAATGGCGGAGCAGGCTCGAGGGGCTAGATGGCCTACTCCTGTTCCTAATTCTTATGTTCTTATGTTATGATACTCTGCGATGCACAAGGCTACAACAACTGAAGGCTTGGCAACCAATTTTAGTTATTTTTGAACTCGTCTACTACAGACAGTAATGGTTTCCAATCTTGTGGCCCACATAGTAAAACTGTAACTGCCTTATTGAAGGAAGCAGTTACTGGGGATCAATCTGCTCACTCAAAGTCATGTGCTCCTTCAAATCTTTTTAATGTGATCGGTGGAGTACCCGTTGCCCCCTTTTTCTTCATTTGTCATGATGTCTATGACCAAGAGATCTGGCACATGTCCTGGTCTTTGGCTGCTGCCAGTTAGACCTGTAACCAGTCACCCAAGATGTGCAAAATAATTACCCAATTTGGAAGAAGCAGCAGCCTCAAAGCACTTGGACCAGGAGCAGAGTCTGAACCTGTCCTTCATTTCAAATATGGTTTCTAGAAAATTGTCATGGGATGCTTTTTGTAACAGCTTTTATTTAAAAAAAATCACAGTAGTCAAATAGTGTCACTAAATGGTGATGCCATGTTGCCGTGCAGTCAGCTTGGCCCAGTTACTGCACAATCCTGAGTCAGAAGGTGGTGGATTCAAGCCTCACTCCATGAGCACCAAATGCTGGCTGACTCGTTAACAATGCAGCTTTCTCTCAATACTGTACTGGAGGTTCTGTCATTCAGGCGTGCTATGTCTCTTGATGTGGATGTTGAAGTACAATGGCACTACTCCAAATAGGAATACTGAGTTCATTAGGTGTTTTAGTCAATGTCTGTTCCTCAAAACAGTGCCACTGAAAACAGATAATTGGTCATTCGTCTCATTGTTATTTGTGGGACTTTGTACAGAAAATGGATGCCACATGGATTCACAGAACGATACAGCACAGTAGGAGGCCATTCGGCCCATTGTGCCTGTGCCAGACCCTTTGAAAGAGCTATGCAATTAGTCCCACTCCCCTGTTCTTTCCCCGTAGCCCTGCAGATTTTTCCATTTTCCTCTACAGGAAGATCGCCTTTTTGGTCCCCAATCGGCCCCAACCTTTCTTTTACTACCCATTTCCACTTTATATGTTTATAATAGACTTCTGGGGTTCCTTTTATGTTACCTGCTAATCTTTTCTCATGCATTCTCTTTGCCCCTCCTTTCCTTTTTTAGTTCTCTCCTGTACTTTTTATATTCAGCTTGGTTTTCTACTGTATTATGAACGCGACACTATCAGAAGCTTGCTTTTTTATTTCATTTTAATTGCTATATCTTTAGTCATCCAGAGAGCTCTAGCTTTGGACATTGTTCCATTTTCCCTCATGGGAATGTGTCTAGTCTGCACCCTAACTATCTCCTCTTTGCTCATTTACTGTCTTACCTGCCAATCTTTGATTCCAATCCACCGGGGCCAGATCCCTTTACAACTCACTTAAATTAGCTCTCCTCTAACTAATATTTTCACATTTGATTTTTCCTTATCTTTTTCCATAACCACTCTTAATTGTTGCCCAGCTAACCTAAATCATATGATACTGTGATCACTGTTCCCCAAATGCTCTCCCACTGAACATGCTCCACTTCTCCCCCCTTATTCCCTGGAACTAGATCCAGCACTGCTTCCTTCCCCGTTGGGTTGGAAACTTACTGATCAAGAAAGTTCTCTTGTACACATTTCAGGAATTCCTCCTCTTTCCCCCCCACACCCTCCCCCCCCCCCTTTTCCATTTACACTATTGCTATATTGGGTTCATTGAAGTCTCCCATTATCACTGCTCTATAAAGTTCTTGCAACTTTCTTCAGTTTGCCTGCAATTTTTCTCCCCTATCTCTTTTAGTTACATCTTTCGAATCCTCAGTTACATAGAAACATAGAAAATAGGTGCAGGAGTAGGCCATTCGGCCCTTCTAGCCTGCACCGCCATTCAATGAGTTCATGGCTGAACATGCAACTTCAGTACCCCATTCCTGCTTTCTCACCATACCCCTTGATTCCCCTAGTAGTAAGGACTTCATCTAACTCCTTTTTGAATATATTTAGTGAATTGGCCTCAACAACTTTCTGTGGTAGAGAATTCCACAGGTTCACCACTCTCTGGGTGAAGAAATTCCTCCTCATCTCGGTCCTAAATGGCTTCCCCCTTATCCTTAGACTGTGTCCCCTGGTTCTGGACTTCCCCAACATTGGGAACATTCTTCCTGCATCTAACCTGTCTAAACCCGTCAGAATTTTAAACGTTTCTATGAGGTCCCCTCTCATTCTTCTGAACTCCAGTGAATACAAGCCCAGTTGATCCAGTCTTTCTTGATAGGTCAGTCCCGCCATCCCGGGAATCAGTCTGGTGAACCTTCGCTGCACTCCCTCAATAGCAAGAATGTCCTTCCTCAGGTTAGGAGACCAAAACTGTACACAATACTCCAGGTGTGGCCTCACCAAGGCCCTGTACAATTGTAGCAACACCTCCCTGCCCTTGTACTCAAATCCCCTCGCTATGAAGGCCAACATGCCATTTGCTTTCTTAACCGCCTGCTGTACCTGCATGCCAACCTTCAATGACTGATGTACCATGACACCCAGGTCTCTTTGCACCTCCCCTTTTCCTAATCTGTCACCATTCAGATAATAGTCTGTCTCTCTGTTTTTACCACCAAAGTGGATAACCTCACATTTATCCACATTATACTTCATCTGCCATGCATTTGCCCACTCACCTAACCTATCCAAGTCGCTCTGCAGCCTCATAGAATCCTCCTTGCAGCTCACACTGCCACCCAACTTAGTGTCATCCGCAAATTTGGAGATACTACATTTAATCCCTTCGTCTAAATCATTAATGTACAGTGTAAACAGCTGGGGCCCCAGCACAGAACCTTGCGGTACCCCACTAGTCACTGCCTGCCATTCTGAAAAGTCCCCATTTACTCCTACTTTTTGCTTCCTGTCGGACAACCAGTTCTCAATCCATGTCAGCACACTACCCCCAATCCCATGTGCTTTAACTTTGCACATTAATCTCTTGTGTGGGACCTTGTCGAAAGCCTTCTGAAAGTCCAAATATACCACATCAACTGGTTCTCCCTTGTCCACTCTACTGGAAACATCCTCAAAAAATTCCAGAAGATTTGTCAAGCATGATTTCCCTTTCACAAATCCATGCTGACTTGGACCTATCATATTACCTCTTTCCAAATGCACTGCTATGACATCCTTAATAATTGATTCCATCATTTTACCCACTACCGATGTCAGGCTGACCGGTCTGTAATTCCCTGTTTTCTCTCCCTCCTTTTTTAAAAAGTGGGGTTACATTGGCTACCCTCCACTCCATAGGAACTGATCCAGAGTCAATGGAATGTTGGAAAATGACTGTCAATGCATCCACTATTTCCAAGGCCACCTCCTTAAGTACTCTGGGATGCAGTCCATCAGGCCCTGGGGATTTATCGGCCTTCAATCCCATCAATTTCCCCAACACAATTTCCCGACTAATAAGGATTTCCCTCAGTTCCTCCTCCTTACTAGACCCTCCGACCCCTTTTATATCCGGAAGGTTGTTTGTGTCCTCCTCAGTGAATACCGAACCAAAGTACTTGTTCAATTGGTCCGCCATTTCTTTGTTCCCCGTTATGACTTCCCCTGATTCTGACTGCAGGGGACCTACGTTTGTCTTTACTAACCTTTTTCTCTTTACATATCTATAGAAACTTTTGCAATCCGTCTTAATGTTCCCTGCAAGTTTCTTCTCGTACTCCATTTTCCCTGCCCTAATCAAACCCTTTGTCCTCCTCTGCTGAGTTCTAAATTTCTCCCAGTCCCCGGGTTCGCTGCTATTCCTGGCCAATTTGTATGCCACTTCCTTGGCTTTAATGCTATCCCTGATTTCCCTTGATAGCCACGGTTGAGCCACCTTCCCTTTTTTATTTTTACGACAGACAGGAATGTACAATTGTTGTAGTTCATCCATGCGGTCTCTAAATGTCTGCCATTGCCCATCCACAGTCAACCCCTTCAGTATCATTAGCCAATCTATCCTAGCCAATTCACGCCTCATACCTTCAAAGTTACCCTTCTTTAAGTTCTGGACCATGGTCTCTGAATTAACTGTTTCATTCTCCATCCTAATGCAGAATTCCACCATATTATGGTCACTCTTCCCCAAGGGGCCTCGCACAACGAGATTACTAATTAATCCTCTCTCATTACACAACACCCAGTCTAAGATGGCCTCCCCCCTAGTTGGTTCCTCGACATATTGGTCTAAAAAACCATCCCTTATGCACTCCAGGAAATCCTCCTCCACCGTATTGCTTCCAGTTTGGTTAGCCCAATCTATGTGCATATTAAAGTCACCCATTATAACTGCTGCACCTTTATTGCACGCACCCCTAATTTCATGTTTGATGCCCTCCCCAACATCACTACTACTGTTTGGAGGTCTGTACACAACTCCCACTAACGTTTTTTGTCCTTTGGTATTCTGCAGCTCTACCCATATAGATTCCACATCATCCAAGCTAATGTCCTTCCGAACTATTGCCTTAATTTGCTCCTTAACCAGCAATGCTACCCCACTTCCTTTTCCTTTTATTCTATCTTTCCTGAATGTTGAATACCCCTGGATGTTGAGTTCCCAGCCCTGATCATCCTGGAGCCACGTCTCCGTAATCCCAATCACATCATATTTGTTAACATCTATTTACACAGTTAATTCATCCACTTTATTGCGGATACTCCTTGCATTAAGACACAAAGCCTTCAGGCTTGTTCTTTTAACACCCTTTGTCCTTTTAGAATTTTGCTGTACAGTGGCCCTTTTTGTTCTTTGCCTTGGGTTTCTCTGCCCTCCACTTTTCCTCATCTCCTTTCTGTCTTTTGCTTTTGCCTCCTTTTTGTTTCCCTCTGTCTCAGTTACATCATCCTTTTCTAGTGCTATAACAGTATCTTTGATCAATACACTAGCCAGGAATATTAAGCGCCCACTCCTTCCCCTGTTTGAACCAGGTCTCTTGTTATGGCGACATGTGCCCGCAGCTCGCTAATCTTATCCACCATGCTACCATATGCATTTACGCACATGCACTCTAAACCCATCTTAATCTGCCTTGCCCCCCCCCCCCCCTCCAGTCTGATCACTTCTATTTCGGAACTACTTATATTTATTCTAATTCTGTTTTTCTCTCCATCCTCTGTGCACCTTGTATCTCCTCTCTAATGCTTCATCTTGTTGCCCTAGAAACAGTGACTGCACTTCAAAGTAATTCATGGTATGTTAAGCATTTTGACATCCTGACAGACAATGATGAGATGCTATATTTAATACAAGTTTTCTCTTATAATATAATCATGGTTTGTGATTGTGCTGGGAACTGAAGTGCCCGCTGATTGTGCCATGGGTGCCTAACATAGCCACAGTTGTAGATTCTGGAGGTATATCTTTCTGTGGGTGCAATAACAGCAGTGTTTCTGGGGCTGGAATGTTGTGCTGTCACTGAGCCTCAATCTTCCCTTTCCTTACAGGAAACAAAGAACAAGAAGTCCAAAGTTAAAGTGGAAAGTGCTGGGCAGGAAAAGAAGAAGAAAAAGAAGGAGGAGGAGGATAAATGGAAATGGTATGGTTCTGTAGAACATACTGCATAGGGTGTGGACTCCTGTTTTCATGCTGTTTCCTTCCTCACCCCCTACCCAAACCAGGATGGACAGCCGACTTGCTCCAGTTCTTCTGTAACTGGATGCTTGCTGGGAGAACCCTAGAATGACTTGGTGTTTTACAGTGCTGTGGTCTTCCTCTAAGACTCCACCCACTGATTCTCTGCTAACCTCGTGCCCGCCTCCTCCTTTAAATCTTTCTTCCTGTTGAGTTGCTCAGTCGTACAATTGAAGCTGGTATGGTTGGAAAGAGGAGAAATATCTTCAGTGAGCTCTTTTTTTCTCTTGTTTTAAATAGCCTTGAGTACTGAGAGTGTTAACATAAGAGCATAAGAATTAGGAGCTGGAGTAGTCCATTTGGCCCCTCGAGCCTGCTCCGCCATTCAGTAAGATCATATCTGATCTTGGCCTCAACTCCACTTCCCTGTCTGCTCCCCTTAACCCTCGACTCCCTTGTTCTTGTAATCCCAGCACTCAACATTCATCAGGATTTTCTTTGGGTTTCTGGGTTTTCTCAAAAAGTTGTTCGGAGATCAGTGGGTGGTCAAAACTTTTCATTGTCCTCCGTAATTTCAGGCTTGGCATGTATCTGTCAGTCGCGATCCAATGGCTTCCTTTTGTTTATTCCATAAGCAGGAGCTCATCCAAAACTCATCTGCGCATATCACAACTCGCGCCAAGACCCGTTCACCCATTCCCGTGTTCACTAACCGACATTGGCTCCTGGTCTGGCAACATCTCAATTTTAAAAATTCTCATCCTGGTGTTCAAATCCCTCCATGGCCTCGTCCCTCCCTATCTTTGTAACCTCCTACACCCCTCCCAAGAACTTGGTGAATTGGAGGAAGGGGGAAATTCAATTTCTATTCCTGCCCTCTACAAAGCAATGAGTTGGCACTGCAGCAAGCTAAGCCATCACTGTAGAACCATAGAATGTTGCAGCACTAGAAGGAGGCCATTTGGCTCATCGTCCCTGTGCCGTCGTTTTTGAAAGAGCTATCCATTAGTCCCACTCCCCCTGCCATTTCCCCATAGCCTCTGCACATTTTTGCCCTTCAAGTATTTATCCAATTCCCTTTTGAAAGTTATAGAATCTGCTTCCAGCCCGCTTTCAATCAGTGCATTCCAGATAATAACTAATCGCTGCGTTTGTTTTTTTTTAAAAACCTCCCCGTCTCCCCTCTCCACCTTAAATTAGAATATTAAAAGCCAAAAGCTAAAAGACGCAGAAAAGTTCCCCACCCCCACTTAAAAGTCAGTCGTTGGGGAAAATGACAGATCTCTGGTTTCTGACCACGTTGAAATTTTATGAGCGTGTGTGTTGGGGTGGCGCTGAAAGTAGAATCTGGAGTTCCCACACTTCCCCTCCCCCCCCCCCCCCCCTCGCGCTCTCCACTTCTCCCACCCACTGACCTGTGATGACAAACAGCAACCATGATGTGGGTTGTGGGACAGACCGTGCAAACCCTGACGCACACAGCATTAAACTTTTCACAACCACGTGGCTAACCTGCAGCAGCTGAAGTAGGAATTTTTATATTGCTTTTGATTTCCCCTCTTGGAAAAGTAGTTTTTCTTTTCTAGCATTCGTTGCTTTTGACCTGGATTTGTGCTTTTTTAATCTAAAGTTTTTATTGGCCAATTTGTTTTCCTTGCCCCTCCCCCACCTGTGGCCGTTGATGAACTGAATGTGCAGCTTCCAGCTTCTGGTTAGAGTTGACCCCTGCTTTATTTTTGTGCTTCAAAAATGGTTCGGTCTTGTGCGACACCCGTCAATTGATAAGGCAGGAGATGAAATGGCAGACGGTGATGCTCTTGGTGCACCAGAAATTGATGGAAGTGTTTGAAGAAGCCAAACTGGATCTTGACTACATAACAGACTAAATTTGGGATTCTAGGGTGCTGATGACTGCCAGTTAGTGCTTTGTACGTAGAATTACTGTGTCATTACTTGTAATTACACACTGTCTTTTGTCACTTTAAATAGAAACCCTTTCACTGAAATATTTCTTTCTCTACTCTCGTTTTAAACTTTTTTTGTTGAAAAGACGGAAATAATATCCGAAAATTTCTCAAGGAAATTTTCAAGGAATCAAAAATGCAGAGCTCTTAGTGAGGCCTCTTGCCATACTGTTGTGCATTGTCGATAGCTTCTCTTGTTCAAATACCCACTCAGCGAAGATTGAGAGCAAGGCACCTTGCCAGCAATTTCCGTGTAGGCAGTGTGCAAATGTAAGGTGGAAACATTGGTGGGAGGCTGGGGAAATGGGGGGCAAAGTTTAGGCTTGGCGAGGGTGTTGTGCAGAAGGAGGAAGAGAGAAGCCAATCACCATTAACAACCGGTACTAAGAAGGGCGTGGGTGAGGGCAGGCCTGGGCTTGGTGATGACGACTTCCACAATTCTGTCAACATTCACTGTCTAGTAATATGAGAGGAAGACTGACGAGAGCTGTAACCCAGTGCATAGTCGCTGTCTTCCAGAGATGAGGGCAGAATGTTGCAGGGGGTGGGCGCAAGAATATATATATAAAAATACATCTTTGCATAATTTCCATACTGACCACAACCCGCTCACGTTTTAATGAAGCTTTCAGTGTTGCCGCGTGTGGACTAGGATTCCTAGCTGTGGTGTAGTAATATTCTAGCAAAACCTCAAACATATTTTCTCTTTTGTGCAGGTGGGAGGAAGAACGCTATACTGATGGTGTGAAGTGGAAATTTCTGGAACACAAAGGCCCGGTATTTGCTCCTCCCTATGAGCCACTCCCGGATAAAGTTAAATTCTATTACGATGGTAAGAGAGAGTATGTATGTTGACTTTGAAAATATTTATGATCGGTGGATGAAGAAGGAGTGGCTGAGAAACGACAAAATGAAGCATATATAGGGAAGGTTTATTGCTACGATTCAGTTAGTGATAAAGTTACAACTATGACCTGATATTAGAAAGTAGAACTGTGATTCACAATATGTTGGGTTGTGACCGGCCAAGTGTTTTAGTTCCAGCATAATAACTAGCCATTGTGTGACCATAATAGTAGCTTCAAAGGGCACTGGTTGGTTTTGTCTCATTTCAACACTTGTTAGTCTATTAATATCACCACTCTCCACTATCTTTATTCATCAGGAACACCACTTTAATTTAAATAAAACAACTGTTGCGGTTTTTATACTGATATTTAAACAGTGCCACTGATGTTCAAGCATCACCACACTGTTGATCTTCGGAATTCTGAAACTTTGTCCAAACAGGTTTCCAGAGGTGGTGCCAAAACCTGGTTGAAGGAGTAATTTGGCTTTTGCACAACCAGATAATTCCCACTTGAATGCTACGCTAGGATTTGCTTTGCGGCACTCAAAGTCTTACATTTATATAGCGCCTTTCATGCCTTCAGGAAGTCCTAAAGCGCTTTGCAGCCAATGAAGTACTTTTGAAGTGCAGTCACTGTTGTAATGTAGGAAAAACGGCAGCCAATTTGCACACAGCAAGCTCCCACAAACAGTAATGTGATAATGACCAGATAATCTGTTTTTGTTATGGTGATTGAGTTAATAAATATTGGCCCGGAAACCAGCGATAACTTCCCTGCTGCTCTTCGAAATAATGCCGTGGGATCTTTTACATCCGCCTGAGAGTGCAGACGGGGCCTCGGTTCAATGTCTCATCGGAAAGACGGCGCCTCCAACAGTGCAGCACTCCCTCAGCTCTGCACTGGAGTGTCAGCCTAGCTTTATGTGCTCAAGTCCCTGTCGTCAGCGAACTAACTCGGCAGATTTACTAAGACTAATAGGTGCACGGGATGTGTTGCTGAGGTTGACTGCAGGGTAAGTATTGAGCCCCCCTAGTTTTGATTAGTTTCAAATGTACAAAGCCCCATTATTGTGGGCCTCCGTGATTCCTCACAGTCAAGAGTCCATCAACATCATCAGCACTTGTGGCTCAGCAGCTTTTTATTTATACATTTTTTTTAAATCCTTGATCAGATTAATGAATATTTTGAACAGTTTGGGATTATATGAGGAGCTAAATGGGTGAATACAGCCTGTGCATTTTGGAAACTGAAGCCTGCCAGTTTAGAAAGTGCCTCAGTATTTGATGAGTGACTGTACAGCAATGCTGCATCTATGTTGCGAGCCGGTTCAACGTCTAGATCCCGCCTTGCTCGCATTATGGGCTGGTCCCAATAGCATCCCAACCACGTTTCAAAGTTGCTTTTATTCAAGACTGAGATCGATAGATTTTTAGACTCTAGGGGAATCAAGGGATGCGGGGATTGGGCGGGAAAATGGGAGTTGAGGTCGATGGTCAGCTATGATCTTATTGAATGGTGGAACAAGCTCGAGGGGCCGTATGGCCTACTCCTGCTCCTAATTCTTGCGTGCTGAAGGTTGTTCTGCCCGCAGCAGCTGTCGGTGGTTCTCTGTGCTGGTGGAGCTATCAACCTCTCATTTACAAAAGCAAAAGTACTGCGGATGCTGGAAATCTGAAATAAAAACAGAAAATGCTGGAAATACTCAGCGGGTCAGGGCAGCATCTATTGAGAGAGGAACAGTTTGCTTTTCAAGTCGAAGGGTCGTCAACCTGTTTCTCTCTCCACAGATGCTGCCTGAGCTGCTGAGTATTTCCAGCATGACCTCGTGTTTATGTTGCTACCAATTTCAAGGCAGCAGCAATGTAAATGGGGCACACATGGTAACCTACGGATATGTTCCCGTCTCATTTCATGCGATTGTACATAGTGATCGAGCCTCGGGAAAAAGAGAAAATGGCTGACCTGAATTAGTTGCTCCGGCAGCCACTGTCCTGGGTGCAATGAGCTTGTGTCACTGATCAAATAGACCTAATTGTTGGGCTGAGTTCCCTCTACGTGCTCAGCTGGTTTATTGTGATTTTCTGGGGTGAGTTCTGTTGCGTGTTCCTGCGTAATTCCTGTGGAGGTTGGAACGGGCGTGGAAAGTGTGTGGCAATTCAGAAAGTGCTACATCTGTCTTTAAAAAGAGAAGGAAGAGTCTTGTGGGTGAGGGAATACTTCACGTTCAAAGTATTCACCTGTTTTTATTTAAAGTATAAATCTGTTGTTTTCCTTTTTTAAAAGCCAATTTCCTGTCATGGTATTGATCTTGCTCATCACAGATCTCACCCAAGATCTGGTCACCACATTACAGGAAAGATGTGATTGTACCAGAGAAGATACAATGGGGATGTACGAGGATGTTACCTGGACTGGAGAATTTTAGCTATGAGGAAAGATTGGATAGGCTGGGGTTGTTTTCTTTGGAACAGAGAAGGCTGAGGGGAGATTTAATTCAATGGTATAAAATTATGAGGGGCCTGGATAAAGTCAATAGGAAGGACCTATTTCCCTTAGTAAAGGGGTCAATAACCAGGGGGCATAGATTTAAAGTAATTGTTAGAAGGATTAGAGGACAATTTTCTTCATGCAGAGGGTGATGGTCTGGAACTCACTTCATGAAAGGTTGGTAGAGGCAGAAACCCTCATTGCATTTAAAAAGTACTTGCATATGCACCTGAAGTGCTGTAACCTACAGGGCTATGGACCAAGAGCTGGAAAGTGGATTAGGTTGGGTAGCTCTTTGTCGGACAGCACAGACACAATGGGCCGAATGGCTTCCCTCTGTGCAGTAAATTTCTATGATTTTAAGATGGTACTCATAATTTTAATAGAAATCCTGATTCAAGTCTACCTGAAATCTGATCCTAAACCCCCCCCCCCCCCCCCAAAAAAAAACAAGCATGTTCTGGCGTGCTGCTGGGCATGTGGAAATGATTTGTGCTCCAGAATAAATCACTAAGTATTTCTAGTTAGATAGCTCAGCGAATGACGTGAGTGTTTGATGTGGGAATAGACTGATGGGATTTAATGTTGTGAGGGTTAGTGTTGAGGCCTGAAGTTGTACCAGCGTCCCCTCCTGTTCAGTCCTCGCCAATATCGGGCTCGGCCGTGTTCCCAACACCCTCATTTCTCTGAATTGTTCTGCAGTATTTTCATGGAAAGGCCTGATTTGATGAGTCATTTGCTCAATGAGCAGGAAGTGTGGGAGTTGCTGCAGTGAAGCTGAATCAGCTCTTATCTGTTGGCAGAATGATCGTCACATATCTGTGGTGAAGTAATACTCAATTCCACTACCTACACTTCAGTTTTTAAACCATTTCATAACCATAACCATTCATCATCTTCTCCCCCAATTGTCTGTAAAACGCGGCAATGCACAGCACATGTGTAGCATGTTGTCTGACTGCCTGTTTGTTCCCATAACAGGTGTGGGGTGGAGGTTTGAGTAAGTTTATCACTTGATGATCATTTGTTGCCTGTGTACATTCCTGCTTCTTGGTGTAAGAGGTTTAATTCAGGCCTGCTTTAAACCATTGGTGTACTTTATCATAATGCAGCAGCTCTCATTTGCATAACTGCTCTTTGCACAGAAGGAAACGCGCAAGTGATTAAAATGGTGGGGCGGCAGCCCCATGAAGGAAAATGTGGAGGGTGTTGTTGAGCGATCAAAGATCATACGATGAGGGGAAAGTTGCAATTTGAAATCTGGAATTCTCTGCCCCCATAGGCTGGATGTTGGGACAGTTGGAGATTTCAGGACTCCGCTTGATAGATTTTTGTTGGGTAAGAAAGAGTATCAAGGTCTATGGAGCTACGATGGGTAAATGGAGTTGAGGTGCAGATCAGCTGTGATCTAATTGAATGGTGGATCAGGCTTGAGGAGCTGAATGGCCTACTCCAGTTGTTGGGGTACAGGAATGGAACTGCAGTGGTCACAAGCCTGAAATGCCTCCAATGGTAGAGGGAGTGAGTGAGCAGTCAGGAGCTGAGGGTGCATATAGCAAGTGTGGCTTAAGATGCTTGTTGAAATTGGGGGGTGGGAGAGGGGTTTGAATGCTTGACTGTTGATTATGATTTGTTGGGGGAAATGGGGACACTGGAGATGGTGATTATGTCAAGAGAGCACACTGGCCAAACCAAGGAAAGTATTGGAGAAGTTTGTCCTTGAGGGGATGGGAGCAGAGGTGGGAGTAATCCAGAGTTTGAAGAAAACTCACTGAACACTTGATAAAAAACTTGCATAACTCCCATCCGGATTGAACAGGACACCAAAGATCCACCTCGCTGGATTTATCCCCAAGCGTGCAGCCAAGCACAGTGGTGGGGTTGAGGTCAGGGGCATGTGGCCACATATGGGGAAGTACCCACTGACTCGTGTGGAACTATAACCGAGCACAGTGTGGTCACCTTCAGGAGTGGGGAGAAAGAGAACCGATTCTTTTTTGTTCAGAATCTATGGGCCCAAGTTTCCACAAGAAAAACAACGGGCGCCCCTCCGAGCTGGGCGCCCGTTTTTCGCGCCTAAAACGGCGCCTAAAAAAATCCTCTGTATTCTCCACCTACCTCTGGCCCTCGGCGCAGCCAGCACGAGCTGTGGGGGGGCGGAGCCAGGTCCCTGCGCTGAAAACAGTGCCGGGACCTCTGCACATGCGCGCTACAGTCGGCACGCAAGTGCAGTAGCTCCAGGCGCCGAACTGTGTGGGAAGGGCCCAAAGCACGCAGCCCCTAGCCCTGGCTGAATGGCCTCACTGGGGCTGCGTGAATAAGGCTCCTCCCACGGCCAGCTCCTGCTCCGCCCCCGACCAGATCCGACACCCGCTCCTCCCCCCCCCCCCCCCGCCTCCAGACCAGACCCGACCCGACACCCACTCCCCCCCCTCTCCCTCCGCCTCTCTCTCTCTCTCTCTCTCTCTCTCTCTCCCTCTCCCCCCCCCTCCTCCCGCTCAGCGGCACGAATGGCTGCAGAATTCTCCCTGGCTGAAGCACTTTCACGCAGGTAGGAAGATGGTTTATTTAATCTTTTCTTGGCTTATAAATGTTTATTCAGGTAGGATTTATTGTAGAATTTAATGAGTTCCCTCCCCCCCCCCCCCCCCCCCCACCTCGTTCTGGACGCCTAATTTGTAACCTGCGCCTGATTTTTTAATGTGTAGAACAGGTGTTTTCAGTTCTACAAAAATCTTCACTGGCTCCATTCTACTTTAGTTTGGAGTACATTTTCACTGTGGAAACTTTGAAATCAGGCGTCAGTGGCCGGACACGTCCCCTTTTGAAGAAAAAATTCTGTTCCAAAGTAGAACTGTTCTACCTGACTAGAACTGCAGAAAAAAAAATGTGGAGAATTGCGATTTCTAAGATAGTCCGTTCTCCACCAGTTGCTCCTAAAAATCAGGCGCGAATCATGTGGAAACTTGGGCCCTATAGACGAGCATTTTCCCTGAACACTCAAGTTTTTTTTTACAACAATCCAGCTGCTTTCATGGACTTTTTTTCTCTCTCTGGTCCTGGTCACAGTTTCACAACTTGCCATGCTGGGATTTGAGTCCATGACCTCGGAGTTGCTCATCCGGTACCATAACCTGTAAAATACTATAATAATACCCTGTTCTGTGTGTGTGTTGCGTGTTTCTCCATTCTTGGTGTTAAATTGACACCGATGGGCTTGGATCTAAAAACATCACATGGGATTTTACAAACTATTGGCGACAAGATTGGGCTTGACATATTTTACTTAAGAGCTTTCACTGTTGAATAATTCTTCATCGCTCCCCTCTTAGCTTTGCCCACTCATGGTAATCCAGTTCTTTGAGTGGCCATGATTGAGGGGTAGAAAAATTCTTCTTTAAAACCCAAAGCAACAGCTTCCCCTGTGCTTTGGATCCTGTCAAGAGGGACAAATGTGGTATGAATAGCCTGGAGTTGGCATTGCAAGTGATTCTGCGATGGGATATTAACTAACTGTTTAACTATCTTTTTATGATGATGCTTTTGTGTTTTAAATGCCAAACAGGGAGGTTAATACTTTTTTGAAAAGGTTATAAATGGATGTACGTGTGTACTATGGTGCCCAACTGTCATAAACTGTAATAAACTTTCACTTCATGATTGTAAACCAGTGATCTCAGTATACGGTTGTACCTCTCCAGTCCAGCACCCTTGGGATCTGACCGTTACCAGACCAAAGAATTTTGCGGACCACGAGAGGTCATGCCAACTCTAGTGCTGTCAACAGTACCCTAGACTTACCGCCTCAGTCAGCCGCCTCGCTCCTCGCTCCCTCTCCGCGCCAACCCGACTAAGGAGGGAACACCGGAGGTAGCAGGTAGAAGACAAGCAGCCAGCCCCGGGTCACAACCCCCCCCCCCCCCCCCCCCCACATCCCTTTGCTGGTGCCGGACCAGTAATGTTGCCGGACCAAAGAGTCCCGGACTGGAGAGGTACAACCTGTATACAGATTGCACAATCATGTAGCATTTATAGTCAACTAATGAAGGGGAGTTTGACCACTCGGGAGTCTGTAGCTTTCCATCCTCCATAGTTGCCATGAATTAGATACTTCTCCATTTGAACGCATAAACTTGATCCCATGGCAGAGTGTCCTCCTTGTGTAACTGTTGCTCTGTGCTGGACACGGCATGAAGCAATAGGGATCGTGTAAAAAGCTCATTTAAGGTAGCTAGCCTTTTTCCTCATTTGCTCTTTTTCTTCCCCCACTCACTCCCTTTGGAGGTACACATGCTGTTCTACCTCCTGAGCTCCCTTTCTCACATCTGGTGTGGATCTATGTGCTCTGACAGCAAGGATTGGGTGAATGCTGTGTGGAGGCAGGGATAGGCTTGGGTTCCTTTGTGCTGCAAAACTGGTCTATTAATTTCGGAGTACATTTTGCAAGGTTCCACTCCCGACACAGGATTTCCAGTGATTCACACGAATGCTCTTCGTGAGCGATGCAGGTTGAAGAATCCTTCATTCCTACTAAAAATGTGGGAAACTGGATAGCGCAGTGGGTTAGATGTTGGGTTCCAAACCTTCTCCTGCTGGATGTCCGGGTACCGTGTGAAATTAGTTTGGGCAGATTCAATCCCGTTCATACCGGGCAGGAGCATATAACACCAAACTTCCACCAATTTCTTTGCATACATTACAACAGTGACTATGCTTCAAAAGTACTGAAATGGTTGTGAAGTGCTTTGGGACATCCCAAGGATGTGACAGTTGATAAATGCAAGTTCTTTCCTTTCTTGCACTAATTGGGAGTGTCGCTTACCCTGGTCTAAATGTAGTTGGTGTTGAAAGGGAAATCGGCGCTGCGCTGATATAGTAGCTTCTGTTCTTAGTCTGGGGTTTAGGCATGTTGGGGCAGAGTAGAGGATCTTTTGCTCTTCACCTGATCATGCGATACTTGACCCAAGAGTGCTTGACGCTGATACTGGGCAACTCTACACTGCTAATCAACGTGCACTAAAGGTACCGTGCTCATAATGTACATAATTAAATTTAGATGTTACAGTCAGAACTCGTAATACTTTAGGATGGCGAGCACAAGAAATAGGAGCAGGAGTAGGCCATTTGACCCCTTGAGCCTGCTCCGCCATGTAATCAGATCATGGCTGATCTAATCATGGACTTGGTTTCACTTCCCTGTCCGTTTCCTATTACCCTTTATTCCCTTATCGCTCAAAAATTTGTCCCTATCTCCGCCTTAAATATATTCAATGACCCAGCCTTCACAGCGCTCTGGGGCAGAGAATTCCATAGATTTACAACCCTGAGAAGAAATTTCTCTTCATCTCAGTTTTAAATGGGCGGCCCCTTATTCTGAGACTATGCCCCCTAGTATTAGTTTCCCCTATGAGTGGAAATATATTCTCTGCATCCAACTTGTCGAGCCCTCTCATTATCTTCTGTTTCAATAAGATCACCTCTCATTCTTCTGAACTCCAATGAGTATAGTCCCAACCTACTCAATCTATCTTCATAAGTCAACCCTCTCATCTCCAGAATCAACTAGTGAAACTTCTCTAAACAGCCTCCAATGCAAGTATATCCTTCCTTTAATACAGAGACCAAAACTGCACGCAATACTCCAGGTGTGGCCTCACCAATACCCTGTAGCAGATCTTCTCTGCTTTTATACTCTATCCCCCTTGCAATAAAGGCCAACATTCCATTTGCCTTCCTGATTACTTGCTGTACCTGCATACTATTTTTTTGTGTTTCATGCACAAGTACCCCCAGGTCTCTCTCTAGTGCACACTTTATAATTTTTCTCCATTCAAATTATAATTTGCTTTTCTATTTTTTCTGCCAAAGTGAATAACCTCACATTTTCCCACATTATACTCCCATCTGCCAAATTTTTGCCCACTCACTTAGCCTGCCTATATCCCTTTGCAGATTTTTTTTGTGTCTTCCACACCATTTGTTTTCCCACCCATCTTTGTATCAGCAAATTTGGCTACATTACACTCGGTCCCTTCATCCAAGTCATTAATATAGATTGTAAATAGTTGAGGACCCAGCACTGATCCCTGCAGCACTCCACTAGTTACTGTTTGCCAACCGGAAAATGATCCATTTATCCCGATTCTCTGTTTTCTGTTAGTTAGCCAATCCTCAATCCATGCTAATACATTACTCCCAACCCCGTGAACTTTTATCTTGTGCAGTGGCCTTTTATGTGGCACCTTATTGAATGCATTCTGGAAATCCAAACACACCACATCCACTGGTTCCCCCTTTATCCACCTTGCTCGATACATCCTCAAAGAACTCCAGCAAATTTGTCAAACATGACTTCCCCGTCATGGGTTTGATTGAATGAGACAGTGTTTAAAATGAAGATGTAAGTTTACCCATTTGTCCCTGTACTGGTGGCTGATTTCAATCTTGTTTTTTAGGAAAAGCTATGAAGATGAGCCCTCAGTGCGAAGAGGTTGCGACATTCTTTGCAAAAATGCTCGATCATGAGTACACTACGAAAGATATCTTTAGGAAGAATTTCTTCAAAGATTGGCGAAAGGTAAATTTGAAGAGCGAAAAAGGGCAAGTTTTGGATAGTGGGGGTGCTAGTTAAAAAGCAAAGTCTTTCAGTATCCAAATCCTACAATTTTACTATCAGCTTGGATCTTTTATATTAATCGAAGCAGGCAGACATGGCCTTGGTTTATCATCTCTATCTTAAAAAAACGAAGTTCAGCACTCCCTCAGTACTGCATTGGCATGTCGGCCTAGATTTTGTGCTCAAGTCCCTGGAGTGGGGCTTGAACCCACAACCTGCTGTCTCCGAGGTTGTCACACTACCCACTGAGCCACGGCTGACTCCAAGCTTGAGTAAGGAGCTCCAAAGTGCAGGCCCGAAGTGGCTGAATGCTTTTCAGCAAGGAGAAAGTGCACAGAAGCATTTGGGACTGGAATAGATTAGAGAGATGGGGTGGGATATCCCTAGGAGATGCTTTATAAATACAGATGCTTTTCTTTTTTTTCTGTCAAGGATACGCACCAAATGGCTCCTTTTCCCTTCCTACCTTTTGAAGCCAAGACCAGAGATTTGGAGAAGGCGGGAGAAATGACCAAAGCTGTTGCTATTAGATGTTATTTTTGTTTGTCGATGTGGATGGGAAGATTCTTCTTCAAACAAAGCGGGTGTTTTGACTGGAAGTGGAAGGGGAAGGAACAATTCTCCTGAACCAGATTCTCAGTCGTAACGTTTTTGATTTCCCCATCCTGTTGCTGCACTTGGTAGAAAGTGGCCACAGTAGACGTGAGATGATGAAGGCAGGATTTGCAAACTTGGGAGGAAGTGTTTATTTTTCTTTCACTTGTCACCTCTGAGCACTGAGTCACAGCCCAGTATATCTTTATAAAGAGTTTGACCTGACTGGACAACGATGCTGCTTTGCTCTTTGACCTTCTCCCTGCATGTTGGATAGTTGATCTGTGCCCACGCCTCGCCTAGTGCCACTCTCCGACCTGCTGCCACTACGTGCGTGAGAAAGACGGCCCCCACAGTCATTTCTCCCAACTTTTGTGCTATGGTCAAACTTTTGCTGTCTTCCACTGCATTTAATCTTTGCTTTGCTTTAATCTAGGAAATGAAACCTGAAGAAAAGTCGTCAATTACAGATCTCAACAAGTGTGACTTTGAAGAAATGAGCCAATATTTCAAGACCCAGTCTGAGGCTCGAAAGCAGAAGTCCAAAGAAGAGAAAAAGGTTTGTAGCGGGAGATGAGTTGAGTTATGCCCCCTCCCAGGGGGCGCTGTTGGTGAATGTGGCATGGTGCCAGGTTGAATCGCTCTTGTATTCACCAATCTCACTTGGCACTTTAATCTGTTTCAGCACTGGGTTCTGGAAGAGACAAGTACGTGTGTGTGTGTGTGTGTGATCAGACTTGGCCATGGTGCCTCGAAGACCTAATGCACTTAATAATCACTGTCGAGCTTCACATGTGAAGAATTACCCCTTCAGGGAAAAACAGGGAGCAGTTGGATTATTGAGTAATTTTTTGAACTTAAACAGAAATTAAAAGAAGAAAACGAGAAGCTTCTACAGGAGTACGGGTATTGTATAATGGATAACCACAAAGAGCGGATCGCGAACTTCAGGATTGAGCCGCCGGGACTCTTCCGAGGCCGTGGTAACCACCCAAAGATGGGCATGCTGAAGAGAAGGATTAGGCCGCAGGACATCATCATCAACTGTAGTAAGTGAGTATCTCTGAGGGGAAGCCCAGGCGTTTGCTAGCTCAACATTAATGACGAGGCATTTTGTTTAGAAAATTGTCAGGGCTACACCGATGGTCCAGTAGGTAAGGTTCAAGACCCGATCTAGTGCTGAGCCATACAGAGCAGCAGACTACAAATTTGATTCGCAGTCTGTGCTGAGGGTTAGCTGGTCTTAACTGGAGCAATATTTGGGCTACTTTATTTTGCCTGTCATTCCCTGGGCTAGGGAAGGGGTTAAATCTGCTGAGGTCCTCGCTCTTGAATTCCATTCAGTTACCACTACTGCAAAGCGCACGTGGATGGATATTGGGTGAGAACACAATGAAGGTATGTAGTGTCGCCCAGAGCCACTTTCTAGCTTGTTATCATCATAGGCTGTCACTCAAACGAGGATGACTTGCTTCCAAATAAGTTCAAGATGTTGTGGTCTTGTGCATGGATTTTTCTAACGTGTGATGACCGTTGCACATCAGCCACCACACGGGCTTGACACAGCTAGGCCTTTATCCAGTGGCAAGGGTTAATCAGGATAAGTAGAGACCTGCTCTGCTGTACGGACCTAGTGCGCGCACAAATCACAGTGTGGGCTGGTCCGTGTTGCCCCTGGGCCCTCGGCTCTTCTGGGCCCCGTACCCTCATTTGCCGCACCTCCACCGCGATCTCTCACCGCTCCTCCGCCACAAAACACTTGCCGCACCTCCGCACCAAAACATACGCCGAATCTCCACCACGATCAGCCACCGAATCTCAGCCACGATCCCTCAACGCTACTCCGCCCTCGATCACTCGCCACACCTCCGTCACAACCTTCCGGCTCCTCTGCTTTACCAGGGCCCTGCCCATGCTCCAAACAGCGACCTGGGTCCTGATAACGACACCCATTTGTGTCGGCTCGCCCTGGAAGTTGTGGTATGTTCCAGCTCTTTTATTGCCCAACCTGCGGAGGTGTTCTCTCGCAGGTCGGGGGGTCATAGAAACATAGAAAATGGGTGCAGGAGTAGGCCATTCGACCCTTCGAGCCTGCACCGCCATTCAATGAGTTCATGGCTGAACATGCAACTTCAGTACCCCATTCCTTCTTTCTCGCCATACCCCTTAATCCCCCTAGTAGTAAGGACTACATCTAACTCCTTTTTGAATATATTTCGTGAATTGACCTCAACAACTTTCTGTGGGTAGAGAATTCCACAGGTTCACCACTCTCTGGGTGAAGAAGTTTCTCCTCATCTCGGTCCTAAATGGCTTACCCCTTATCCTTAGACTGTGACCCCTGGTTCTGGACTTCCCAAACATTAATAAGAACATAAGATGGTCACGATGCTTTAATCAGTTACGCTAGATGCTTTAATCTAGCTTGTACATGAAGGATGGGCCCAGGGAAAGGAGACCAACGCCTCCTCAAACTAGCACTTTTCATGACCTTCGGACAGCCCCAAAGTACTTTACAACCAATGAAGTACTTTTGAAGTGTAGTCACTGTTGTAATGTAGAGCTAAAGGGTTAAATCTCACCACACAAGTTTACTGGTCCCTCCTCTTGTCTTTTTTAACATACGTACAAATGCTGGAACAACCTTCAGTATGTCTTTATCTCCGGATAAAACGGAGCCAAGGGGATATTGGCTCTAAAGGTTTTGGTAAGAATCTGACCACGTACGCTTATTTTGGAGTGTGACCTTCATGCTTAACAGTAATGCTCGCACAACTTTACTTCAATTGGGAAATATCAGACCAAAAATTTGTTGCAGAACCCAAGACTGTGAGAATCATTTTAAAGCACTTTTGATTGTTAAGGCTAACGGGGGCAGCAACCCAATGTTTCGCACTCGCACGGTTACAGGTAAAGCCCAATTTTATACAGAGTAGGGCAAGAGGGGTTACATAAATGAAGTGATATATTCATTTCTGAATGTTGCACATTCTATAATTGCATATTTTTCAAGGCCAGTCCTGGCAGTTCAGGTCCGCCCTCGTGCCAATTGCTCAGCTGATGTATTCTGCTTACAGGACAGTCAGTGAGCTGTGCAGTGGGTGTCCCGGGACCAGTTCTGATGCCAATCACAAGGCATCCAAATAGGGAGACATGAGGGCTGTCTGGCTGGCTGGCGATTGCAATGAAAGAAATCCTTCATCACTTGCTGCTGAGTGTTGGTGCTCCCTCAAGTTGTGAAGCATGGGTACTGCAGCACTAAATTCTGAGCCATGGACCAAATTGAATTTTCCACCTCTTTGAAAGTTTCAGAACGGGCATGCTCTGGGTAGTGGAGAATGGGAATTTAAATCCATAGACTGTGCAGGAAAAGATTCTCGAGGAGGTGGATCACAACTGCAGCATTAGGTACGGGAAGTTGCCAGATGAGCTGTAGAAATGCTGCTGAAGCTATCGGCCTGAACCTGTGTGTTCTTTGGGTTTCTCGTGTTCTTTTATTTTCCACCTTTTCTGAAGGCCAGAGTGTCTGTTTATAAATGCTGGTGTCGATTTTTAACATCCAATGTGGCATGTTACTGAGCTCTCCCCTTTATCTCCAGGGACTCCAAGGTTCCACCTCCTCCTGAAGGCCACAGGTGGAAGGAGGTGCGACACGACAACAAGGTGACTTGGCTAGTGTCATGGACCGAGAACATCCAGGGCTCCATCAAATACATCATGCTGAACCCCAGCTCCAGAATTAAGGTACAATGAGCTCCTGCGGCTGATGGAATGACTGACTGGTGTTTAATCACAGGCAAAGACCAGCAGTCTAATCTGCTGCATCCAGGTCTACACTAAAGCTATACTTCTCTTAATTTTGTCGCCCTTTCGAGAAAGTTGTTGATTCTGCTGCAGGTCCAGGCTCGCGCTGCAAACTGTCCTTGACTTCTCAAGAGGTGTTGTTTTGTAGAAGTTATTATTTATTACGCAAGACAGGATTGATGAGCATAGATGCAAAACTTCCAGCTGTTGCCTGAGGGGAAGGCGGGGGGGCGTGAACAAGAGAATGTGTTTGTCTGCTGGTAATATAAAACAACCTTTTGAACAATGTAATAGCTGGGCAAATCTTGCTCGTGATCTGGGAAGCTGGCAAAATAGCACTAGGTGGTGGGCATGTTGGCGGGTACAACGACTAGGCTTGGATCTCCTGAAGGACAAGTAGCAACTGTAGAAATGTGAACAGCAAACTGACAGAAGAGCTTGTCTGTCTTGTGTTGGCCTTCATGCCATCGACACACTCCCATTTAATTTCTCCTTGCAACAAGGGTCATCTTCGCGTGTGAAGAGCTGTCACCATTCGAAACAGGAGCCAGCAAGCAAAAGGACATTGGTTTCAAAAGCGAATTCGATACCAATTTAAAACTAACTTTTAAGATGATGATCCAAATCATTTTCTGATGAGTAAATGTGCCTCGTTATATAATAACAGCAGGCTGTAATTGGGGGAGGAGGGGCATATATTCCTTTTTTCAATAACTATTAACCTGCTAACCGAATCGGATTCTTGGACAAAAATTGTACGTTTCAAAGACATGCTATCCAGTGTTCCCTGCAAGCTGTGCTTTGTTCTGCGTGGCCTGTTTCTTTTCATGCGCAGTCACTTTAAATTTCTGCGCATGCGCAGTATTTCCAATGTAAAAGCGCGGGTCCTTGCAGATTCCTACGCGACCACACATGTAGCGCATTCCTGCATGCCATTAATTATCCTTGAGCAGTTTTGGGCCAGTGGCTGGAACTGTGCCGCCATTGATCTTGGACCTAGGTCCTCAGGCACCAGTCACCAGCTAATGAACCACCCGCAGCCTATTTAAAAACTGACCGTGCTTGTTCTGTTTAAATAGGGTGAGAAGGATTGGCAGAAATATGAGACTGCTCGGACATTGAAGAAGTTGGTCGATAAGATACGTGCACAGTACAGGGAAGACTGGAAGTCAAAGGAGATGAAAGTTCGGCAGCGTGCTGTCGCACTTTACTTTATTGACAAGGTGAGTGAAAGAAATTGTTGTGTATGGTATCGGCCCTAATGGAGATAGATCTTGGTGGCAGAGATGGAGGACAAGTGATGGAGATATATTCCTCCATTGTCTAACCCTTCAACATACCATTCTATTAATGGGTTCCTCTACCATGGCTTGATCCCATTTAACTGCACCTCCAATATCTTTAATACCAAAGCAGCACTTGCCTTAGAGACTTCCTGTTGTATAGGAAATGTGTGCTCACCCCAGAATTAGCATGTTGTTTAGTTTTTTTAAAACGAAGAATAAGAAAGGCATTACACTTATATAGTGTCATTCACAACCTAGGGATGTCCCAAAGGCTGTCGTCACTGAGACTGTATGATGGACTTATTGATCTCGAATTACCACTTTAGAATCATTGAGCAAAAGATGCTTGCCAGGTGCAGAATATTGAGGCAAATGAATGTAACCCACACCAAGCTGAATCATATCGGAAATGACTTTCCTCATAGGAAGAAGAACTTGGGAGTGAGTCAAGTCTTTGTGCCTGCACATTGCACTTCCTGACAGCTGACTTGATTTGTTTAATAATTTACATCTCTTGGGCTGGGAGCCAAATAGATGAGATCTATGTGGGCAGCAGAAGAACATCTGATGCAAATCCAATTTTAAATGTTTTGGATGCTTCCACATAACCGATCCCTAGTTGCGGGGTCTGTGCAGATGCAGTGAGGTGCACTGCAGGCTCCTTCCCAACCAGTGCCTCCTCAATCAATTATCTCTGACTCTGTTCCTTTTCTTTCCCAATGTAGCTAGCTCTGAGAGCTGGAAATGAGAAGGAAGAAGGGGAGACTGCAGACACGGTGGGTTGTTGCTCCCTGCGAGTGGAGCACATCAACCTGCACGCTGAGATGGATGGTCAGGAATACATGGTTGAATTTGACTTCCTGGGTAAAGACTCCATCCGATATTACAATAAAGTGCCAGTGGAAAAAAGGGTAAGATTTGGTGGGACTGTTACTGGATTCGTTCTTCGTAGTCGCGCTCCATTATTGGTTCGGTTGTTACAAGATGGTGTGTAACTGAGCCAAAACTGACCAGGAAGGTCCGCATCCTAGTTTGATTCTCCGTCTGTGCCAAGCTAGCTGACCTCTGGTAAGGTGGCAGTGTGGGTGCTCAGGGCTAGGGCACCACGCCTGACTGTTACCCGGGTGACCCGTTAGAAAGTGCAGATAACTGGTGAGAATTTGATTGCACTCCACTGTGAGGCCTTTCACAGTCAAATGGCCCACTAGTGCTGTCCACATTATCTTTCTTAGCCACCTAGACAGGGTGTTGGAATGTTGCTGGCACATGCGGAACCCAGCAGGGGGAGAATAAATGAAAGACTTGCATTTATATAGCGCCTTTCACGGCCAACAGATGTCCCAAAGCACTTTACAGCCAATGAAGTACTGTTTTAACGTGTAGTCGCTGTTGTAATGTAGGAAATGCAGCAGCTAATTTGTGCACAGAACGCTCCCACAAACAGCAATGTGATAATGACCAGACAATTTTAATTATCGATGTTGGTTGAGGGATAAATAATGGCTAGGACACTGGGGATAACTCCCCTACTCTTCTTTGAAATAGTGCCATAGGATCTTTTACGTCCACTCGAGAGCAGACATTTCACCCGAAAGATGGCACCTTCCTCAGTACTGCACTGGAGTGTCAGCCTAGATTTTGTGCTCGAGTCTCTGGAGTGGGACTTAAACCCACGACCTTCTGATTCAAGTGAGAGTGCTACCCACTGAGCCACAGCTGACACAGCAAGGGGAAAATTGGGAATAACTTTTTAACTTTAAGTTTTTGTGCTCCACCAGTAGCTATTTAAGATTATGCAGCCTAGTAATCAATTTAAGTGCGGTCTGGGTGATTTTACTGCAATGACATACATTCAAGCTTTTAAAATGTTGCATTAATTCTAACATTCATGTGTGGTGTATATATGGAACTCCAGATTATCTGTGTTTCAAAATCTATTCAGAAGAAAAAGCACCAGCCTCTTGATATATCTCTGCCCTCTCCCAAAGTATCCACTATTCTGGATATGGATCATCTGAACTCATCAAATAGAATTTTGCTTGTACCTCAAACCTAGATAACATTATGCGAAACCCCACCATTGGATTACAGTTAAACTCTGAAAAGGTGCCCTCTGTACAATCAGTAAAACTGATGCAACCTTATCATTTGTAGCGCAGATAAATGCATCCTGGAATCTTAATCAGGCTCAAAGCAGATTATTTTAAATGAAAGCTTTGTGCTAATGTTTTCTGCTAATTGTTCCTTGGTCACCTAATGTGGCCAATACCATGATTAAAGTTTGCCATTTTTATCTACCATGTTCATGGCTCAAGCCAGAGTGGATCTTTGGACTGCGCTATACTGATGCTGAAATTCTTTTTAGTTTGGATCTGTTGGCGGGTGGAAGGAAGCTTGCTTGTAACACATTTGGTCCTGGTTTTGTGTGTTTTAACATATGGTGTACATGTTATTGAATTCTCCTGTAAGTATTGTGAAAACTTTAAAGCCTGTTAAAAGGGTTGTTGACCTGACTATATCGGCTTGTTCTTTGCAGTATTGTCAATCTGTTTTAACCAGGCTTCCAGCCCTGAAGGCTTGGCTTTCATCTCTGTTTACCAACCCCCATAGTACACTCAGTATTGTAGTGCACAGTACAGTCTGTACTTAATTAACTTCTGCTTCAGCACTTGGCTGGTGCTGCAGAGCATGGAGTGAGCTTCTGTGTTTTTTTCTCCTGAAATTAGAACTACGGGACTGGTCACTGTAATATGTGGGTATTGTCACTGTTTGTTTGGGATTGTCTGTGTATGGTATTACCTAAAAATGAGGATAAACCCTGTAGAAACTGGTGTCTCAGAATACAGTCAGCTTACATAGAACTTGCAGCACAGAAACGGGCCACTCAGTCCTTGATAAGTTGAGAATGCACCTGACACAGATGGACATCTATAATCGGCTGCACTCCTGTAAAGTAAAAGTACATGAATAGAAAGGATAAAAAGGAGAGAGCAAATAAGGTGGAGTGGGGTGGGACGGAGCAAAGATTGGAAGGATCCAATCTAACTTGGGGAGGGGAGGGTTATGTTTTTGACGTGAAGTACTTTTCAGCTAAGAGACGTTGCAGTGCCTCATATTCTTACCTTGTACCTCAGGTATTCAAGAATCTTCAATTATTTATGGAGAACAAGCAACCTGAAGATGACCTTTTTGACCGGCTCAATGTAAGTAGCAGCGCTGTGAAATGTGAGTGGGGCTCACAGGGAACCTGATGCTGCTTTAAGGTTCCTTGGCTAGCACGGCATGTTCAGTTCAGTGCCCACAGATTGGTGGGTCCCATATTTTACCTTTCTCCCTCATCCACTGTTGGCGTGCGCTGTCTGTTGTGTTTTGTAGCTGTAGGAAGGCGCTCAGCGGCGATCGAGCACTTCCTACAGAGAGGGGCGCAGTGCCTTGTTGTTGTGGCCAGTTCCACTGCCAATGTAGGTCCTGTGGTACAGAGGAAAGATGGGAGAGAAAGGTGAAATGGGTGGGTCGTACCTTTGTTTGGGTCAGAGTGGCAGTGGCGGTTTTTAATGCACAAGCAGTAACTGCCACTGTGGAGAACACGGTTTTGTGGGGCAGTGTATATTTGGTGGCTTTTGGCTTATGATAAAGAGAGACTTGCATTTATATAGTGCCTTTCACAACCTCTGGATGTGCCAAAGTGCTTTACAGTCAATGAAATATTTTCAAAGTATAGTCACTGTTGTAATGTAGGAAAGGAGTAGAAACGTAATGATGGAAGCAGCCATCCGTTATAATGTACTTACCACATAATCGATGATTAACTGTGTGGCTGTACAGCGGTCTGGAGGGCCCACGCAGGTCACACGCCAGCTTTTACATGGAGGAACTCTGCATGGCGCAAATTTAAATGGGCCGCGCAGCTAAAGGCACCACGCACAGAAAAAAAACATAAGGAACATTGCTTAAATTTCAATTTTCAAGGAATGTCCATTTTAAATGGTGCAGGCCACACCTAATTGTTTCAGATACATCCACAGTCTTTATTTTCCCTCTTTCTATCCCCTCAAAAACATACCACACACTAAATTGAACACATATGGGATCCATCTGGTGTCTTTACTGAATGACCTGGGTTTCTATCCTGTGAACCAGATTCTCTCTCCGATAGTCATCAGTGATGTAGCTAGCAGCTCGAAACTTGTACACATGCACCACCTGATCCACACCCTCCCCCAGCCTAGCGTTCTTGGCTCCCTCATGCAGACACCTAACCATACGTTCTACTCCATATCCTCTGAGTGAGTATTTTCTAATTTTAAAAAATCTGCTCCAAATCCCGCTGCTTCTTCATGTTGAAATACATTTGTACGCTACTTTGGCCATCCCCTTTCACCCAAGGTTAAGTTGAGTTAATTGGTGTATTTGGACTTCCAAAAGGCATCTGACAAGCTGCCACATAAAAGGTTACTGCACGAGATAAAAGTTCACAGGGTTGGGAGTAATATATTAGCATGGATAGAGGATTGGCTAACTAACAGAAAACAGAGTCGGGATAAATGGTTCATTCTCGGGTTGGCAATCATTAACTCATGGGGTGCCGCAGGGATCAGTGTTGGGACCCCAACTATTTGCAATCTATATTAACGACTTGGATGAAATGAGCAAGTGTAACATAGTTAAGTTTTCTGAAGATACAAAGATGGGAGAAAAAGCAATGTGTGAGGAGGACACAAAAAACCCTGCAAAAGGATATAGACAGGTTAAGTGAGCGGGCAAAAATTTGGCAGAAAAAATTGAAGAGCAAATTATTATTTAAATGGAGAAAAATTGCAAAGTGCTGCAGTACAGCGGGACCTGGGGGTACCTGTGCATGAAACACAAAAGGTTAGTATGAAGGTACAGCAAGTGATCAGGGAGGCCAATGGAATCTTGGCCTTTATTGCAAGGGGGATGGAATATAAAAGCAGGGAAGTCTTGCGATAGTTATACGGGGTATTGGTGAGGCCACACCTGGAATACTGCGTACAGTTTTGGTTTCCATATTTAAGAAAGGATATACTTGCTTTGAAGGCTGTTCAGAGAAGGTTCACTAGGTTGATTCTGGAGATGAGGGGGTTGACTTATGAGGAAAGGTTGAGAAGGTTAGGCCTGTACTCGGAGTTCAGAAAAATGAGAGGTGACCGAAAGATTATGAGGGGTCGTGACAAGGTGGATGCAGAGAGGATATTTCCACTGATGGGGGAGACTACAACTAGAGGGCATAATCTTAGAATAAGGGGCCGCCCATTTAAAACTGAGATGAGGAGGAATTTCTTCTCAGAGGGTTGTAAATCTGTGGACTTCGCTGTCTGAGAACTGTAGCAGCTAGGTCATTGAATAAATTTAAGACAGAGATAGACAGTTTCTTAACTGATAAGGGGTTATGGGGAGCGGGCAGGGAAGTGGACCTGAGTCCATGATCGTATTAAATGGCCATATGGCCTACTCCTGCTCCTATTTCTATGTTCTTATGTAAGTTGTTTGAGTGAAGAAATTCTAGAAATCTTCGATATTAGTATTCAGGTGGGGAGTGGTCGTGTAATGGAGCTTTACAGCAGATTGTGCAAAATAATTCTATTTCGCACTGATTTTAGTTTCAGTCTCCAGATTCTATTTAATATGCTATACTCACTCCCCTCTCTTTCTCTCTCTCGTTTTTTTATATATAGACTTCAATCCTCAACAAGCATCTCCAGGAACTAATGGACGGACTTACTGCTAAAGTGTTCCGTACCTACAATGCTTCTATCACTCTGCAGCAGCAGCTGAAGGAACTGACCAACCGTAAGTGCAGGTTGCAATGCCATCTGTGTGTTGGCACTGTGCCGGAGGCCAGAGCTGCTCTCTTCCCTCCTGTGCAGTTTGGCAATGTTACTGTTGGAATGGGAAAAGGGGAACACCTTACATACTGGTTTAGTTGCTTCACGATAAGGCCAGGGTCGGGCGTTGTATTGATGTGTTCGGATGATCAGTTCTGATCATCTCCCTGCAGTGTTGCCTGTAGATTTTTTTTTAATGCTTTGGTTAGTGAACCAAAAATCTTTTTTTTTTTGATTTTAGTCCAAAACCTATTGCAGATGGCGAGGTTTAAATCTAGAGTAATGAATACTTTTTGGACAGATGCCAGACCAGTATTCCTGCAGAGGGATCCAGGTGACCTAAATTGCAAAAGCAAAGCTTGGCTTGTTTAATTGAGCCATAGTTTGATTTGGGTGGGAACTAGGGGGGAGGGGGAGTGCACTCTGTCACTGCCATGGTATTTTTGTTCACCGTTTATTGTCATTGATGTAAATGTTATAATATTCAATTATATTAAGACTTGGCCCATACTGTGGCGTAACACTGATGTACTAGTGACTGCTGACTGTGAGCTGTGCTGCACTGCAGCAGCACCACCCAAACTACTGTGCTTCATTGTGACTGCACAGCTCCTAATAATCTGAATCTTGTTTGTTTGTTTCCTAGCGGATGAAAATGTTGCAGCAAAAATACTTTCTTATAATCGTGCCAACCGAGCAGTCGCTATCCTTTGTAACCATCAGAGGGCACCCCCAAAAACATTTGAGAAGTCGATGCAAAACCTGCAGACCAAAGTACGTAGCTTTTCCGCCATCCCTTAATCCCTGTATTAAATAAACAGCTGGTGAAGGAACCCATTGCTTTCCACCTGGAGTCTTATAGAGCTATACAGACTAAAGTTTGATTCCCCCTCCGCTGTTGAATTAATTGATCTCTGTTGGCACCATAATTGCCCTCTCCCAATTGGCTAGGAAGAGGGAAATATCAGCCAGAGTTCCTGCTCCTACCAGTGTGCAATAATCCCCATGTGTGGATGTCCGATGGGATTTGGATGTTGGCAATTGTGATGCCCTCGGTGGTCGAATAACCATCAACACTCACTTTCATATGAAGAATGGCTACCGGAGTGATGTGCCTGACGCCCGTGTGACCAGCAAACCCCAGCAAAAACCTGCGATTTCAAGACCAGGGAGTCAAAAATTGCGATGGTAGTCTAGGCCAGATGATTCAGTTCATCTGCTGATATGATGCCCTCATCCATTCCTTTGTTATTTCTAGACTTGACTTCTTCCAATGCTTGTCTAGCCAGGCTATCACTTTGCACCCTCCGTAAACTTGAGCTCATCTAAAACTCTTCTGCCTGTATCCTAACTCGCACCAAGTCCCTTTCACCCATCACTCCTGTGCTCGCTGACCTACATTGGCTCCCGGTCCGGCAAAGTCTTAATTTTAAAACTCTCATCTTTATTTTCAGATTCCTCCGTGACCTCGCCCCTTCCTATCTCTGTAACCTCCTCCAGCCCAACAACCCTCCCGAGATCTCTGCACTCCTCCAATTCTGGCCTCTTGCCCTTCTCCAATTTTAATTGCTCCACCATTAGGGACCATGCTTTCAGCTGCCTAGACCCTAAGCTCGGCAATTACCTCCCTAAACCTCTCTGCTTCTCTACCCCTCTCTTCCTTTTAAGAAGCTCCTTAAAACCTACCTCTTTGACTGACCAAGCCTGCCCTAATGTGGCTTGGTATCAATAACGCTCCTGTGACGTGCCTTGGGATGTTTTACAATGTTATAAACACAAGTTATTGATGCATTACCAGTTTTCTATGGATCTAATTAATGTTGTACAAGACACTGGTGCAGAATGTGAAGAGGTGGGTCTGTACCCGAGGTTCTCCACAAATTGAGGTTTGAATTTCGGCTATATTGATGGAAGGCAGCAAGTGGGTGAACAAGGCCCATTACTGCTTGTGACCAGAAATCCTAAAATAGTATAGTTAAACATTTATCACCAACGATCATCCCATATTTACAGTCTTATTTCATTTACCAGTCTACTAAGCTATTGACCTGCCACCAGCTGTCTCAATGGGAGGGGGATTTGATTGTTGGACATGCAGCTCAGTTTGTGGGCACCTCGAGGCTCTGTGGACATCTCGCTAGTATTTCTTGATGGCTGTTGAGCAGAAGCTGCCTGATTTGGGGTGCAAGTGTGGCACATTACCCGGTTCGCTGGTTCCCTTTCTTGCTGCACTGCTAGTGCCTTGAGAGGGCAACAGTGTCTCGAGTTTGCTTTTCTAGTGTAACAGTGTTTTAACTAATGCGTAATGTGTTTAAAGCACTGCAGAGAGCAGTTAAAAGTATTCACTGTTATTGTCATGAAATAATCAAATGAAATCTTCTGTTCGGTTTAATTTTATCTGATTTGTAGCTTATAGCCTGAGATTTACAGTCGGAGACCAGGAGAATGTGATGGTCTTGTTATCTGCTCGGTTGGGCCTATCGACAGTATAATGGGTTTATTGTTCTCTCGTCTCTCTCCCTCCCCCCCCCCCCCCCCCGCCCCCCATTCACACCACCTCCAAGATAATTTTGGACAGAATCTTCAATTTGTTTTGAAGATCTGCATTTTCTGTTGTACAAATGCATTTTTTTCTCTGTCTTCAGATCGATGCAAAGAAAGAACAAATCGGACTAGCCAGGAGAGAGCTGAAGGGTGCCAAAGCTGACTATAAAGTTAAAAGGGATGAAAGATGTCGAAAGTAAGCAGTCTATACTATTTTTAAATAAAAACACACAAAGCTAATTGCAGCCATTTCCAAGCTTCTGTTCTATTTACTGCATTAACTTCCATGGCCTCACCCCTCCCTATCTCTTTAATCTCCAGCAATCCCCCCACCCGAGATGTCTGCGCTCCTCTAATTCTGCCCTCTTGAGCATCCCGGATTATAATTGTTCAACCATTGGTGGCCGTGCCTTCTGTTGCTTAGGACCTAAGCTCTGGAATTCCCTGCCTAAACCCCTCCACCTCTCTTTCCTCCTTCAAGGCACTCCTTAAACCTACCTCTTTGACCAAGCTTTTGGTCACCTGATGTCAAATTTTTAATCTCTCAATGTTCCTGGGACCTTTCACTACGTTAAAAGCGCTATATAAATACAAGTTGTTAGTAACTTGGTTAAAGGCTGCAAACAACATCCCCCGTAAGCTGCTCTGCCTCCTGCGCAACCTGACTCCCCCACTGCGCGGCCCATTCAAACTTTTGCGCATGCACGGTATCTACAACGTGAAAGCTGGTGATCGACCTGTGTGGGACTTTGCAGGTGACTGCGTTGCCGTGCAGCTTTACAGGAGCATTGGCTGCATAGTTTGATGATTCAGCCTAATAACATGGGTAAATGATTTGGAGGCTGCAATGCGCATCCATACAGCATAAATAGTCTGCGCACACTCCTTCCCCCTCCCCTCCATTACAACAGACATTTTAAGTTGCCCCGTACCTATTGGGAAGACCAATTCAAACCCTAACCCTTAATTTGGGGTGTCCAAACTACTTCCATCTTCTGGGTCATATAGTTATAAACCACGGAGCCCAGCAGGCCACACAGAATCACTTAAAGAACAAAAGAACTTGCATTTATCTAGTGACCTCGGGATGTCCGAAAGCGCTTTATTGCAAAGCAACCAACTAATCACCACCAATGAATTTAAGAACTAATTTTGTGCAATTAAATTTGCATCAGAGCACCCTTTTATTAAAACTAAGTTACAGATGGGTTTAGATTGTTACCATCTTCTTCAAACTATGGAGTTCAATCAGGCAAGCCAAGAAATGTGAGGCAATGACAGACTGTTTCACTGTGGTTTTTGTGGGTTTGTTATGGGTCCAGTGCTCCTCACTGTACAGCCCAGCCTTCATGAGCAGCCTATAATTCACTCACTGATATCTACTTCCTGTTATCTTCTCCCATGCCCAGTTTGTAGGCCCTTGGCTTTTCTGCTACTGTATGAGTGTTCCCACCTCTCTGTACTACTCTTAAGATAAGAGGGGTAACTTGCTGGTCCTTTCCCGAGTTAACATAACTGAGCCGATTGATTCTTGATCGAGCGAGCTCTGCATAATGACCCATTTTATGTTTTCTACACAGAGCTGTGGAAAGCAAGAAGAAAGCTGTCCAGAGGCTTGAAGAACAGTTGATGAAATTGGAAGTTCAGGCCACTGACCGGGAAGAGAATAAGCAGATAGCCCTTGGGACTTCCAAACTCAACTACCTGGATCCTAGAATCAGCATTGCTTGGTGAGTGTATTTGGTTCACTCGGGCTCCTCCCAGCTGAAGAGTTTCCATGGCAACCCAAGATCCTATTCAGTTTAAGTATAGCATTAAACAACGGGGGGAGGTGCGACACCAGTTTAAGATTCTGGAAGTATAAAATGGCTGTTCAATAGCCTGAATATACAAACAGTAGAATTTATGGATCTGGTCAAATACCAATACAAGGAAGGATGAAGGATTTAGCCGCTCTTTTGGGAACAGGGCTGAAGGGAACCTTTCGTTGCCCGTGGGAGTGTGAAGCTCATGACTTGAAATCTGAAACTTGAAATGCCCCAAATAGCCTTTTCCTGCAATTTCAGTTCCTGATGTTCTGGGAGATGTCTCAAAGTGGCAGCATTTTCCTAGATTTCCCATAGTCGTGCAGTGCTCACAGTGCGGAAAATGGTTTTCTGGATCCTTTCTGTTTGAAAAGGTTTTGCTCTTCGCAGCCAAGGATCTTACTAGCTCCGGGTGCTGTGTATATCGGTCACCGTCTCGAATTTAGATTCCTCTGGGATCCTGAATTTTCTACGATTCCCTGTTCTGTGCTTTCCTTTCAGAGCTGCTTCTAGCTCAGAGCTGTTCAATCACCAACCGCATTATGTCATTGTACTACTTTCCACTGCTGCGATCGCATGAGTTCATAGAAACATAGAAAATAGGTGCAGGAGTAGGCCATTCGGCCCTTCTACCCTGCACCGCAATTCAATGAGTTCATGACTGAACATGCAACTTCAGTACCCCATTCCTGCTTTCTCGCCATACCCCTTGATCCCCCTAGTAGTAAGGACTACATCTAACTCATTTTTGAATATATTTAGTGAATTGACCTCAACAACTTTCATGTGGTAGAGAATTCCACAGGTTCACCACTCTGGGTGAAGAAGTTTCTCCTCATCTTGGTCCTAAATGGCTTACCCCTTATCCTTAGACTGTGACCCCTGGTTCTGGACTTCCCCAACATTGGGAACATTCTTCCTGCATCTAACCTGTCTAAACCCGTCAGAATTTTAAACGTTTCTATGAGATCCCCTCTCATTCTTCTGAACTCCAGTGAATACAAGCCCAGTTGATCCAGTCTTTCTTGATAAGTCAGTCCCGCCATCCCGGGAATCAGTCTGGTGAACCTTCACTGCACTCCCTCAATAGCAAGAATGTCCTTCCTCAAGTTAGGAGACCAAAACTGTACACAATATTCCAGGTGAGGCCTCACCAAGGTCCTGTACAACTGTAGTAACACCTCCCTGCCCCTGTACTCAAATCCCCTCGCTATGAAGGCCAACATGCCATTTGCTTTCTTAACCATGCCAACCTTCAGTGACTGATGTACCATGACACCCAGGTCTCGTTGCACTTCCCCTTTTCCTAATCTGTCACCATTCAGATAATAGTCTGTCTCTCTGTTTTTACAACCAAAGTGGATAACCTCACATTTATCCACATTATACTTCATCTGCCATGCATTTGCCCACTCACCTAACCTATCCAAGTCACTCTGCAGCCTCATAGCATCCTCCTCGCAGCTCACACTGCCACCCAACTTCGTGTCATCCGCAAACTTGGAGACACTACATTTAATCCCCTCGTCTAAATCATTAATGTACAATGTAAACAGCTGGGGCCCCAGCACAGAACCTTGCGGTACCCCACTAGTCACTGCCTGCCATTCTGAAAAGTACCCATTTACTCCTACTCTTTGCTTCCTGTCTGCCAACCAGTTCTCAATCCACGTCAGCACACTACCCCCAATCCTATGTGCTTTAACTTTGCACATTAATCTCTTGTGTGGGACCTTGTTGAAAGCCTTCTGAAAGTCCAAATACACCACATCAACTGGTTCTCCCTTGTCCACTCTACTGGAAACATCCTCAAAAAATTCTAGAAGATTTGTCATGTCACCTCTTTCCAAATGCGCTGCTATGATATCCTTAATAATTGATTCCATCATTTTACCCACGACCGATGTCGGGCTGAAATCGGTAGTGGGTAAAACGAAAGTGACTGCTGCATCTGGGCCGAATGTATGATTTCCCCCAGGAGATATCACATGAAATTCCACACATGTCCAAGGGTTCGCTCTCACCATGAACACAGGCTGAAGGGAAACACTGCCTGTGGTTATGGGCACAGAGATACTTTGCTTTCAACAAAAGCACCAGCCGGGACAACTTGCAGGTTTCAGTGTAACAGCTCCTTTTTCTTTAAGGAATATGTTTGTTCCTTTTCATGGAATGCATTTGGGATTCTGTGGTTGGGAAAATGTTGGAGTCTATTATTAAAGAAGCAGTTGCAGGACGTTTGGAAAAGCAAAATGTGGTCAGGCAATCAGCATGGATTTTTGAAGGGAAAGTCATGTTTGACAAATTTGCTGGAGTTCTTTGAGGATGTAACGAGCAGGGTGGATAATGGGGAACCAGTGGATGTGGTGTATTTGGACTTCCAGAAGGCACTTGACAAGTTGCCACATAAAAGCTTACTGCACAAGATTAAAGTTCACAGGGTTGGGGGTAATATAGTAGCATGGTTAGAGGATTGGCTAACAGTGAACAGAGAGTCAGGATAAATGGTTCACTCTCTGGTTGACAACCAGTAACTAGTGGGATGCCACAGGGATCAGTGCTGGACCCCAACCATTTACAATCTATATTAATGACTTGGAAGAAGGAACTGAGTGTAACGTAGCCAAGTTTGCTGACAATACAGGGATGGAAGGAAAAGCAATGTGTGAGGAGAACACAAAAAATCTGCAAAAGGACATAGACAGGCTAAGTGAGTGGGCAAAAATTTGGCAGATGGAGTATAATGTTGGAAAGTGTGAGGTCATGCACTTTGGCAGAAAAAATCAAAGAGCAAGTTATTATTTAAATGAAGAAAGATTGCAAAGTGCTGCAGTACAGCGGGACCTGGGGGTACTTATGAAACACCAAAGGATAGTATGCAGGTACAGCAAGTGATCAGGAAGGCCAATGGTATCTTGGCCTTTATTGCAAAGAGGATGGAGTATAAAAGCAGGGAAGTCTTGCTACAGCTATACAAGGTATTGATGGGGCCACACCTGGAATACTGCGTGCAGTTTTGGTTTCCATATTTACGAAAGGATATGCTTGCTTTGGAGGCAGTTCAGAGAAGGTTCACTAGGTTGATTCCGGGGATGAGGGGGTTGACTTATGAGGAAAGGTTAAGTAGGTTGGGCCTCTACTCATTGGAATTCAGAAGAATGAGAGGTGATTATCGAATCGTATAACATTATGAAGGGGCTTGACGAGGTGGATGCAGAGAAGATGTTTCCACTGATGGGTGAGACTAGAACTAGAGGGCATGATCTTAGAATAAGTGACCGCCCATTTAAAACAGAGATGAGGAGAAATTTCTTCTGAGAGTTGTAAATCTATGGAATTCGCTGCCTCAGAGAGCTGTGGAAGCTGGGACATTGAATAAATTTAAGACAGAAATAGCCAGTTTCTTAAACAAGAGGTTATGGGGAGCGGGCAGGGAAGTGGAGCTGAGTCCATGATCAGATCAGCCATGATCTTATTGAATGGCTGAGCAGGCTCGAGGGGCTGTATGGCCTACTCCTGTTCCTATTTCTTATGTTCTTATTCCTTGTGATCTCCTCGCAGCACTCCAAAGACGTCAGCATGTTTCAGTCTGGTATCTCTGTTCTACAGTGCGAGTAGCAGGAATGTTGCCGAGTGGGTTAATGTTTGGACTTTCATTGTGAAGATTTTTGTTTTGCCTCCCATTGTCTCTTGCCATTCTGTGGAGCCACATTTGTAATTAGTCATATGTTTCTGTGGAGTTGCCTGGTTCTGCTTTTCGACCAGTCTCTTGACTGCAGTGAGCCAATGGTATGCCAACTTTTTGAAACTGCTTAGCAATTGTTCCATATGAGGCAGTTGATCCGGAGGGAGCAACTCGGGAAATTCATAGTGAGTAGTTTGATAAGGTGATTGGCAGAAGAACCAAAGGCGACATGAGGGAAAACTTTTTTACGCAGCGAGTGGTTAGGATCTGGAATGCACTGCCTGAGAGGGTGGTGGAAGCAGATTCAATCGTGGTTTTCAAAAGGGAATTGGATAGGTACCTGAAGGAAAAAATTTGCAGGGCTACGGGGAAAGAGCGGGGGAGTGGGACTAGCTGAAGTGCTCTTGTCGAGAGCCGGCACGGGCTCGACGGGTCAAATGGCGGCCTCCTGTACTATATCATTCTATGATTCTAGCGACTTTAATTTATCTAGCGCCTTTAAAAAAGTAAAACATCCCACAGCCCTTTACAGGAGCATTATAAAACAAGCCACCTAAGGAAATATTAGGACAGCGAGCCACTTAAGCAAATATTAGGACAGTTTTGGTCAAAGTGGTAGGTTTTAAGAAGCGTCTTCAAGGAGAAGAGAGGTGAAGAAGTTTAGGGAGGGAATTCCAGAGCTTGGGGCCCAGGCAGCTGAAGTCACAGCTGCTAATGGTGGAGTGCAGAAAATCAGGATGGATAAGAGGCCAGAATTGAAGGAGTGCAGAAATCTTGGAGGGCTGGAGGAGGTTCGAGATAGGGAGAAGCAAGGCCACGGTGGGATTTGTAAACCAGGATGAGAATTTTAAATTCAAGGCATTGGTGGACCGGCAGCCAATAGAGGTCAGCGAGCACGGGGGTGATGGGTGAAAGGTGATGCGAGTTAGGATATGGGCAGCAAAGTTTTGGACGAGCTCAAGTTTATGGCGGATAGAAAATGGGAGGCCGGTCAGGAGAGAATTGGAATAGTTGAGTTTAGAAGTAACCAAGGCATATCAGGAAGTTTTTAGGAGTGATAATGCCTTGGAATGGACTCCCAGGTAGAACAGTGGAGATGAAACCCTGGATTTGTTTAAGAACCAGGGAGAACGGGGTTAGTGCAGGCTTGTAGGGTTTCCCCAGATAGGTGGACTGAAATGGGCTGAATGGCTGCCTTCATCCACAAATACCATGAGATCTGTGTGCTCTTGGATGTATTTATTTCCCTTGGATCCAGCTGTACTGCATGTGACTGTTTCCTAACCGTGAATCGGCTTCCCGTCACATTCATTGTTTTTTTGGATGGTGGGGAGTGGATGGGAGTCTCTGGGTGAGTGAATGATTGACTGGGTAGCTTTCAAAACATCAGACTGTCCACTGAGAATGCTAGCGTGCTGATTTGATTTTTTAAAAATGTTTGCAGTATCTTAACTATTTGAGGCCTGACATTTTCATATTTACAAAACTAATATTTGCACACAAAACATAATTGTATTTTGCAATAGATTATTTAATTTGGCCGAGACCATGCATTAATTCGAGGTTTAAAAGCCTGGTCAATGTATTACAAATTGGCTTGGCTCCTAAAATGTTCGGCTTTGTACACGGGTGAACAAAAAAGTCTTGCTACAAGTTTGCATAGCTCACCAATGTTTAATGAACCTGTTGGAACGGTGCCCGTAAAATTGCCTGAAGGTTGGCCTTCGAGATTCAGAAAGGAAATACCCTGTAAACTGCTCAAGGTTGCCCATACAGAACACAGTTTAACTGAGTGCCTGGAAGTAGTTAATACAGGCTTTTAAGCAGTTGAATCGTAAAGTTATTAGTCCTGGCTCGGGTCCAGGGAAGAAGCACTTAGTGAGTGATGACCCCATGCATTTGTGTGGGTCCCTTCAACAACAACAACAACAACAACTTGTATTTATATAGCGCTGTTAACATAGTGAAACGTCCCAAGGCGCTTCAGAGTAGTATGAGATTAAAAAATTGAGCCGCATGGAGGGCTCGAGAGAAATGGTAGTGAGGAAGAGGGGTTTGTAAAAGTGGAGCTGACCTGTCTAATTCCATGCCTCAGTACTGACTTGTTCATGATGATTGACACAAAAGGGGAGAACCTTTTTTGACACATGCTTCACTCAGAAGCAGAGTTTTTCTTTGTATTCAGTAAAAGTAGCAGTTTTTCTTGGTCTCTGTGTTCATCAGAAGACTTCTATTTCCTCTCATCTCGAAGAATTTTTACCTAGCAGATGTAAGAGGTATCCTTCCTAGTACACGGTACTTTTTAATGGTTTGAGTGTACAAGGTTAGAAGCAAAATTGTGCCTACAGTTGCTTTACAGATAGAATAAGAGTGTCCCTTAAATGTGAATAGTCTCAGGTGGAGAAAGGTGAGAGGGAAGCTAGCTCTGATATCGTGACTTGTGTGTAATGTGGGTTCAATCAGATCCAGAGATCCAAGTGAGACTGGTAACCCTGTCACAAAGGGGTTCATCCACTCAGCATTCGAGTATCTACGGCCTGTGCCCAAGGGACTCAAAATCGCACTGCTCATGTGAGAGAATTAGGTCATAGGTGCGCTGTTTGATGGACTGACTTTTCCAAACTGTTTATTTTGTCAGCTATCTAAAGAATTATTCTTAAAGTAATCTCGCCAATATAGAACCTCCGACTCTGGTCACTGATATAGTTAATATTGAGCACCGATTTACAGTGATGCACTTCCCTGTGTAACTTTCTACTCATTTTGGTAAGCAAATTAATTTGCTACCCAATTGCTAGATAACTTTGATTGCGTTTACATATGTTTACTTAACCTTTTGTGTACTTAACTTTAAGTTGTAGGTTGTAACCAATAAATAGCGTTTAGTGCTTGCCTGGCTTCTCCCTTGAAGATTGGGAAAGGAAGAGTTAGTTGACTCATTCAGTAACTTGAGGATTAGTAAAATAAGTTAATTTTGATCCAAACTAGTTGATGTAAGATGATTCGTCGAGCCCAGTCAGTAATCACGTGTCCCATGACTGATGCTGGGAGGTTAAACTCTGGACGATTCCTCTGTAAGGAGGGAATTGAGGATTTGTCCGGTTCTTCCTCATATATTTGTCAGGATACTGAAACCCAACTTCATTACAAACCCACTTGTGCCCAGGATCCTTTGAGTAACGGTCTTAAGTCCAGGCCTTGTTTCATGAATCTTATTTAAATCAGAACACCAACGCTAACTGGCTGAACTTTGGTTCAATATCTCATCCAAAATCTGGCACACTTGATGTGCAACACTCTCAGTACGGCACTAAATTCCCCACTTGTTTTTGGTGTGGGGCTTAAACTCAACAACCTTATAAGATAAGAGATGGAGCCAGCCTTTTTATTGCAAGGGGTTGACATGTGTCCCTGAGTAGAAGTGTTATTGCGACTGAAATGTCATAGCTTGTAGTATTTTTGTTTACTAGCGGATTCAGGGAATGATTGATGTTTGTTAGCACAAGAAAATTGGACGTGCTGAACGGTCCTTGCATGAATACTGTGCTTCTGGTCCTTCCCCTTTCTTCCCTCCAAATCTGTTGCCAGCCACCAGAAAATGAGAATGGCATGGGCTAGTGGATGTTCTCCCACCTGCCTCCTGCTAAAACTAAATTGGCAAAAAGTGTCGCCCCACCAAGTGCGAAACCGAGATCGTCCTGCCTCTCGATACGTCGGCGTTTTCAAACACTGCTCACTTGCTGCTTTGCGCAGAATTGGCGGTGCAGAAAAATGTGTTGACTTATTAGAAACTGTGATGATGGTGTGAGGCCACCTCCAATGTTTTGCTCAGTATTGACTTTTCTACCTTTTTGTTCTCCCCTCTCCCTCCCCACCCCCACCCTTTTTTTTAGGAGTAAGAAATGGGATATCCCAGTCGAGAAGATCTACAACAAAACCCAGCGTGAGAAGTTTGCCTGGGCCATTGATATGGCAGATGAAGACTTTGAATTTTAACCATTGATGTGGCTGAAGCTGAGTGAGACCCGGCCTAAGCCACTCCCGAGCTGGAGGAGATGCATTTTTATGTAACGAGGAAAAAGGAAAAACTCTGTGGTTCCATAGCTACTGTTTTAAGAGGAAGAAAAGCAAAACAAATATATATATATTGGCACTGATTAGATTGGTGCATTTATACTGTTAGAACCTTGCAATAACTTTTTTTTTTAAATTGAGGACTACAGTCCTGTTTTAGAAATAAAATCAGAGTGCACCTGCTTTAAAACTGGTCACTGCTGAACCCTGGGGAAGAATTCGTGACTGTTCGGCCTGAACTGGAGACTGAGTGCTCGCTATCCTGTGTTTTTCTTAAAAGGGTTTTTTCTTTTATCTTAAAACATTTCTCACCAACCCAGTGCCCACAACCACCTAACTGGAACGCGAACCCAGGTCGAGCATTCGGTTTGGATTGGATTGATTTTTAACTGTGCAAAAAGATTGTATACATGGATTTAACATGAGGGAAAGAAAGGTTTTAGATTTTATCAGCAGGATGGTTTGTGTAAGAATGTGTTTTATTAGGAATGTGCAGTGGCGGAGCGAGGGTCAATTGCCAATTTGGCTGACTTGTCCTGTCAGAAAGCGCCCTCGGCGAGCAGCTGTTTCTAGGGGTAGAGCTTGGCGTGCTCTCGGGGCCAGTGATAAACTGGGGAGCAGCTGGGAGCCGAGAGCTCTGTGGGGAGCGTTGCGGGTACGGGACGGAGCTGGCGACTGCTGACTTGTCCTGTCTGAAGGCCGAGCAGGGAACTGCACTGACTTGCAGGCCGAATGCAGGGGCGAGAAACCAAGTCAGTCCTCCACTGCTGCATTGGGCGACCTCAAAATGAATGGTGGTTATGTTCCATCACCTCACCCAATCTGCTCCGCCACTGGGAATGTGCGTTGTGTTCTTTCCCTCCCCATTATAAATTGTCATGCATTTGTTTTAAATGGATGGATTGTGATCTATTTAAATCCCTGCGCTTAAATTTGTTTTTAAGAATTCTTAATTTTTTATAATCGTTTGCAATGATTCCTACTGCACTTGCAGGTGAACCCTGATTAAATCGGAAGGGGATTAAAGAACCCTTCTTCATTGCGTCTGCCAGATCCCCACTGGAATAAATTTTAGGTCACAGATTATCTGAACTTCAACGGCCTTTTGATTTGAATCTCCTATTTGCTGTGTTGGAGGGGGGAGTGAATGAGTTATCCAGTTCTTGCTGTACGACTAGTGCCTTGTGAGCCATGTGTTTGAACAGTCGTGGTCTTTCAATCTCCAATTGTTGCTCTGGGAGTTTTTAAAAAGCGATTTATTTCAAGGGGGAAGGGGGAGTAGTGAGAGAGAGAGACATGGCATGGCTGCCATTGGCTTGGTTCCATTTGGTTTCTGAGTGTTTAATTGGTCAAAAGCCAATTGTGGCATGTAAATCCTGTTTTAAATTGTGCAGTGTATAAAATGGACCATCAAGAAATTTTTTAAAACATTCCTTTTTGGAGGTGGGGGTGGGGGTGGGGGGGGTGCAGGGAAGCAACCCTCGGAGCAATGTTTAAAAACGGTGAAACTGTACCGTCATAAGTGATTTGCTGCACCTCCCATGCTCGAGTACCTAGCTGTGGAAGCAGCCTGTTCTGTGAGGGGGCAGAGTGATTGGGGTAATGGGCGTAGCTTCCAGAGCATTTGGTAAGCAGTGACCTTTTTTGTCTGGTGTGTGCGCTTATGTTTCTTCACCCTTTTAAAAAAAGAAAAAAGCGGTTTCCTTTTCTGTGACTGAGATGAAATCCTTTTTAGACAGAGTTATTGGATAGTGACTAACATCCAACAGCAACTTCAAGCCCATTGGGTTTCGTGTAGCTGTAAGCTGTATGTTTAATTTTTTTTTCTTGGACTTTTGTCGATGAGGAAGTATCTACAGCTCAAGGTTTAATTTACTTAATGATTGTAATTAATTTAAAAGGTGTGCTGTTAATTAGTACTTTCTTCCTCGTCGTGCATTTTAAAGGCTCCTTGCACTCCATCGAGTAACTATTTGGGTTGTGTCTAAATAATTATATCCAGATCTTTGGAACCATTTTGAGAAAAGGACATCTTAAGAGGCCTTTATTGCTGTGAATATGTATTTTGTTGTATTTATAAAAATTTAAAAAAAAACATTTCAGCTTGACTTGGGGAAACAGGAGTAGACAAGTTAACTCGAGTTTAGAGGTCCTGTCACCAAAGAGTAAAGGGGACTTGATTTAAATGTGTCCACTGGTTTAAGTTGAATTTTTTTTCTTTTTTTTTTAACTGTGAATGGTTTTCCTTTTGTTTTTATGAGACATGCAACTTTTTAATGCTTCAACTCAGGTTAGAGAGTGCGCGCGCGAGAGAGAAAGGGTACCAGAATGAACTTACCTACAATTCCAGTATTTGTGACTTTTTCCATTAAAACTCTGCATCATTGTAGCCTAACTGGACAGCTGACCCAGTAACCTGAAACAGAAAGTGAGGTCCTTTTATTTATTTTCTCTCCATTTTTTTTTGACGGTGTAATTTTAATTTAAATTGGGCGGGGAGGGTTGGTCAAAGCCAGAAGGATGTATGTATATGGTGGTGCTTGTTCGACAGAAGGGAGAGAAAAATTTACCCACTAACTAACCAAGCCAAGCAGTCGATGAGTTCTGTAGATTATTTGCATTTGATCACACAGCTCTCTCCATGCAGCTTTCTCTGGTGAGTTCGCTGCTACTTATGCGCTTTCTATCAATGTGGCTTCCTGACATCTGTGGTAGTGAGCGTGGTGTCATCCTTGAGTAATCTGCTATTGGATTTTGACATTTTCAACATTAATTGTAACAGACTTTAAAACTGGTTTTATTATCTGTCCAATTTAAGAACACTGGGTGTTTTTTAAAGCCTATCTTTGATAATTGACCCTTTTTTAAAAAAAAAAAATTTTTTTAAGTAATAGTTTGGCAGCTTTGTATCCAGAATTCTAAACAATGGGTGGATTTGAGTCGAGGAGAAATTGGCTGGGGAAGGAGGGCCGGAAACGTGACAAGCATAGTAAGTTAGGATGTCGTTACTTTACTGTGGACCCAAGCTCAAATTTGTCCTGGACTGATGGGACAAAAGTTTCCCCTCTCTGTTAACCATTAAGGGTCACGTGTGAATTCGGTTTGGTGCAGGCCTGACCAGCTCCTTGGCGGGTGTGCGCCCATAGTACTAAACGACTGCTAATTCTGTGCCGATGGGTAACCTCACTCGAAGGCCATGAGGAGAGCTGGTGTGGAAAATGGATAAAGCGCAATTTTTGGCATATTGTAGAGAAAGCTTAACTCGTGCTATATGTGAACTAACGATACTTGAAGCTGACACTGGATGGAATAAGTGTTAATTGCTCAGGACCAACACTCTGGATAATCGTATACAATTTTGAACCAGAACGAAACAAAGTAGAGAATGTGTAGGGCTTGCTAATGATGCACATCACCATTGTCCACACCATGATGCTTCAAAGCCAAGCGCTTTGCTTGTCGAGAGGTAGTTAACATCCTCTAACCTAGTGTGAATTACTTTCAAACCTAAGTAGTGAAATCGCGAGTGAAGGTCTAGCTGTCTCCCGCCTCTCACCCCCACTGACATCCACTCTTCAGTGGTGACGATTTGTGCTGGGGTTCAGTTCTTTGTACGTAGCCTAGGTTGGTGTGTTATGCTGACTTGGGGCGGGGCTGAATCCAGCGTAAGTACTAAGTTTTCCATTGAGAACAGTGACCTATAGTTTACTCTGAGGACTCTAGATAGTACCTGAAGCAGTGCCAACTTTTTGTTGGAGGGACGACTTTTAAAAACTGAAATCCACTATGTGGTACAAACTTATTCTCTGTATTGCTACATACCCGGTGTAGATAGGTAGCAGAAACTACTGTACTAAATCAACATCCACTCCTATCAACAGAAACCAAGCCACCAATGGGACAGGGTAGCTGTTGGAGGGCATCAGAACTGTTAGGAAATTCTCTGTTTACAAAATAGATGCATCTGCAGTGGGCGTGTGCCCTGCTCTGCAATCTCTGCCGTTGCCACTGTCGCACCAACCTCTAGGACTCCTTCCCTACTGGCTCAGCTGGAGATGTGGAAGTCTCTGGGTGGGAAATTTCCTGGAACTCTCTGGGTTAGCCTGCATCATGTTGCGTCTCACCCAACGTCTGCTTCCATTTTAAACTCTTATGAACACTGCCGCAATATTCATTATCTTCTCTTCTCTCTTTCTCCCCCTGCACCCCCCCCCCCCCCCCAACACACACACACAAAAAAAAAACAACTCTGCTATAGTAGGAAAGAGGTGGTTATTACAAAATGCCCTCATTATTATAGGAGATGAAATATTACATTTCTCACAACTTGTAGACCTAATGTTGGGGGCGGGGGGATGTTGGGACGCTGAGTTGCCGCTTTGATCTTATCTGACTGAAGCAGCCATGGTTGTTGAGCCATACGTGAATTAAGCTGCTTGGTTTTAAAAATGCAGGCTTTTTAATTTATATTTTAAACTGGAGTTCTTTTAGCGTTTACACAGTGCGCTGCTGTGTCGACGACCTGTTTGGCCGCCAATCCTAGCACGTTCCTGTGCTTCAGCTATCCAGTTAGGTTTCCTGTTCCATGTCTATGAATCATTGTTGAACTGTTGTAGCACATTTTATCATGTACTTGTGAAACTGGCCAACATATATATAAATATATATTAAAAAGATGCTTATTCAGTCTGAATTGTAATGGGGAAACTTTACATTTTTCTTTTTTGTTTTCCTCCTGCCTAAAATCCTCTTTAGTATGTGCTTTAACTGATGGGCTAGTATTCACGGACTGATGTGTACCAGGTTTTTTTTTACACATTATTTCTGTAAATTTAACATACTGCAATGAACTGTGCTCATTTGTATTTTTAAATAAACACATTGTACACTATGAACGTAGCAGAGTCTGGTTTGAATGCGTGTGTGCTGTTGGCAGGGAAAATTGATTTTTTTTTTTAAATGATCCTAATATTTTACTGCTTTTCATTATTTTATCATTTCCTTTAGTTTCCCCCCTCCTCCCAACTCCACTTAATGTACCACCTTTGTCAATGCTCATGTGAAACAGCCCCGGCAGAGATTTTGAAGTGACTTGGAACTGCTTTTATGCTGCTACTTTGGCCTAGCTGTAAAGTGGTGTCAGCTATCGATGGATGCAAGTGCAGTGACTACTATAAGTATTTAGATCCTGAGATGTCCAAAAGACCATCTCGCATCTGTTTTGAGAGCCCAGTCTAAATCCCAGTCTTTATTGACGTTTAGTTAGGAAGGGAATGTCAGAGAGGGGTGGATATTGTTCATTGTGGTGAAGGCTTCAAATACAGAGAAAAAATTCATGGCTAAAAGTTGAGAGGAACTTTTTATTCCCCCCTTCGCTAAGAGCAACGGATGCGACAGCTAAATTGCCAAGAGGCCATTGAAGCACCGAGGTATGTTTTTGGGTGGAGCAAGGGACTGACATAGCAAGTAGTTGGACTTGGCATCAATCAAAAAAGGACTGGCATATTTGGCCAAATGGCCTTTCCATTCAAAAAAATAAACGTTGGATTTTAATTTTCTTCATGTGAGGAAGCTGCACCCTAAATGAACTAGTGCGGACCTGAAAACATTTCTTTGACTGCAGTTGCAGCACTGGTGCGTGCAGAGATAACGTGCATGTAATCTCCCAAGTCCAGCAGCACCACCTTGGACTAAACACCTCCACCCCTCCCCCCCCCCTCCCCCGAACCACAGTCGTCTGAAAACCTATCTCCTTTTTTTGCAGCAACGCAGCATATGACCTTGCACAGGGTTAGGTTTTCAGTGTCCCAGCCAAAGGACTATGTAATGTACAGCTAAAAGGAGAAAACTGACCACATCAAAGAAAGGAAACGACCAAAGCTGACCTAAAGATTCAGTGAGATGGGAACCAGATTTTTTTTAATTGTAAAATTCACTTATATTTGTGATTCCATTCTTAATCATCCAAATGTGACACTGTCCCTTTAAGAGCTAAGCTTGCACGCCTCTTATGCTTCCAGTTTAAGACCCATTTGAGTTCTTTTGGTTGATTTAAGTTTTGGGATTGGTAATATTGGCGTGGACTAAACCATTTTGCAACATTTGCTTGGATCATTACCACTTGGAATCGAGCCCTGTGCATTCCACTGTAAGTAATAACTTGTGACCGTCACAAACACTGCTTATTCCGAACGCTTAAAACAGCTTCCAGGAGGTTTAAGGTGATACTGCCATCACTTAATACTCCACCCAAGATAGGATCAGAAAAAAAACTGATCCATGAGCCAGTTCAAATAACAAGACTATGCTAGCCTTTCTATATTTCTCCCCACCCCTCCCCCATTGCTTCACTGTCCGATTTTGAAGTCGAATTCCTCTTCACAAGCAATACCAGCCAGAAAGGATAAGAACAGAATAGGAGCAGGAGTAGGCCATGCGGCCCTTTGAGCCTGCTCCGCCATTCAATAAGATCATGGCTGATCTGATCATGGACTCAGCTCCACTTCCCCGCCCGCTCCCCATAACCCCTTTTCTCCTTATCGTTTAAGAAACTGTCTATTTCTATCTTAAATTTATTCAATGTCTCAGCTTCCACAGCTCTCTGAGGCAGCGAATTCCACAGATTTACAATCCTCTGAGAAGAAATTTCTCCTCAACTCTGTTTTAAATGGGCAGCCACTTATTCTAAGATCATGCCCTCTAGTTCTAATCTCTCCCATCAGTGGAAACATCCTCTCTGCATCCACCTTGTCAAGCTCCTTCATAATCTTATATGTTTCGATAAGATCACCTCTCATTCTTCTGAATTCCAATGAGTAGAGACCCAACCTACTCAACCTTTCCTCATCAGTCAACCCTCTCATCCCGGAATCAACCTTGTGAACCTTCTCTGAACTGCCTCCAAAGCAAGTATATCCTTTCGTAAATATGGAAACCAAAACTGCATACAGTATTCCAGGTGTGGTCTCATACCTTACATAGCTGCAGCAAAACTTACCTGCTTTTATACTCTATCCCCTTTGCAATAAAGGCCAAGATACCATTGGCCTTCCTGATCACTTGCTGTACCTGCACACTAGCTATCCTTTTGTGTTTCATGCACAAGCACCCCCAGGTCTCGCTGTACTGTGGCACTTTGCAATCTTTCTCCATTTAAATAATAACTTGCTCTTGATTTTTATTTCTGGATTTTTTGTGTCCTCACACAATTGCTTTTCCTCCCATCATTGATTCGTCAGCAAACTTGGCTACGTTACACTCAGTCCCTTCTTCCAAGTCCTTAATATAGATTGTAAATAATTGGGGTCCAGCACTGATCCCTGCAGCACCCCACTAGTTACTGGTTGCCAACCAGAGAATGAACCATTTATCCCGTCTCTCTGTTTTCTGTTAGTTAGCCAATCCTCTATCCATGCTAATATATTACCCCCAACCCCATGAACTTTTATCTTGTGCAGTAACCTTTTATGTGGCACCTTGTCAAATGCCTTCTGGAAGTCCAAATACACCACATCCACTGATTCCCTTTTATCCACTCTGTTCATTACATCCTCAAAGAACTCCAGCAAATTTGTCAAACATGACTTCCCCTTCATAAATCCATGCTGACTGCCTGACCGAATTTTGCTTTTCCAAATGTCCTGCTACTGCTTCTTTAACATTTTCCCAACCACAGATGTTAGGCTAACTGGTCTATAGTTTCCTGCTTTTTGTCTGCCTCCTTTTTTAAATAGGGGTGTTACTTTTGCAGTTTTCCAATCTGTTGGGACCTCCCCAGAATCCATGGAAGTTTGGTAAATTACAACCAATGCATCCACAATCCCTGCCGCTACTTTTAAGACCCTAGGATGCAAGCCATCAGGTCTTGGAGATTTATCTGCCTTTAGTCCCATCATCTTCCTGAGTACCACCTCCTTAGTGATTGTGTTAAGTTCCCCCCCCCCCCCCCCATCCCATAGCCCCTTGCCTATCCACTGTCAGAATATTGTTAGTGTCCTCTACCGTAAAGACTGATACAAAATATTTGTTCAGAGTTTCTGCCATCTCCATGTTCCCCATTACTAATTCCCCGGTCTCGTCCTCTAAGGAACCAACATTTACTTTAGCCACCCTTTTCCTTTTTATATACCTATAGAAACTCTTGCTATCTGTTTTTAATATTTTGCGCTAGTTTACTTTCATAGTCTATCTTTCCTTTCGTAATCACTTTTTTAGTCATTCTTTGCTGGCTTTAAAAAGCTTTCCAGTCTTCTGTCCTCCCACTAGTTTTGGCCGCTTTGTATGCCCTTGTTTTTAATTGGATACCATCCTCTATTTCTTTAGTTAGCCACGGATGGCTATCTTTTCTCTTGCACCCTTTTCTCCTCACTGCAATATATTTTTCTTGAGAGTTGTGAAATATCTCTTTAAATTACACCACTGTTCATCAACCGTCCTAAATTTTAATCTATTTTCCCAGTCCACTTTACCCAACTCTGCCCTCATACCTTCATAGTCTCCTTTATTTAAGCTTAGTACGCTGGTTAGAGATCCAACTTTCTCACCCTCCATCTGAATTTGAAATTCAATCATGCTATGATCACTCATTCTGAGGGGATCCTTTACTAGGAGATTGTTTTAATCCTGTCTCATTACGCAGGACCATGTCTAAGATAGTTATGTCTAACATTAATGATTTGGATGAAGGAAATGAGTGTAATATCTCCAAGTTTGCAGATTACATTATACTGGGTGTGAGCTGCGAGGAGGATGCTATGAGGCTGCAGGGTGACTTGGACAGGTTAGGTGAGTGGGCAAATGCATGGCAGATGCAGTATAATGTGGATAAATGTGAGGTTATCCACTTTGGGGGCAAAAACACGAAGGCAGAATATTATCTGAATGGCAGCAGATTAGGAAAAGGGGAGGTGCAATGAGACCTGGGTGTCATGGTACATCAGTCATTGAAAGTTGGCATGCAGGTACAGCAGGCGATGAAGGCGGCAAATGGTATGTTGGCCTTCATAGCTAGGGGTTTTGAGTATAGGAGCAGGGAGGTCTTACTGCAGTTGTACAGTGCCTTGGGTGAGGCCTCACCTGGAATATTGTGTTCAGTTTTGGTCTCCTAATCTGAGGAAGGACGTTCTTTCTATTGAGGAAGTGCAGCGAAGGTTCACCAGACTGATTCCCGGGATGGCTGGACTGACATACGAGGAGAGATTGGATCGACTGGGCCTTTATTCACTGGAGTTTAGAAAGATAAGAGGGGGTCTCATAGAAACATATAAAATTCTGACAGGACTGGACAGGTTAGATGCAGGAGGAATGTTCCCGATGCTGGGAAAGTCCAGAAACAGTCTAAGGATAAGGGGTAAGCCATTTAGAACTGAAATGAGGAGAAACTTCTTCACTGAGTTGTTAACCTGTGAAATTCCTTACCGCAGAGAGTTGTTGATGCCAGTTCATTGGATATATTCAAGAGGGAGTTAGATATGGCCCTTGCGGCTGAAGGGATCAAGGGGTATGGAGAGAAAGCAGGAAAGGGGTACTGAGGTGAATGATCAGCCGTGATCTTATTGAATGGTGGTGCAGGCTCGAGGGGCCGAATGGCCTACTCCTGCACCTATTTTCTATGTTTCTATAGCCTGCCCCCTGGTTGGTTCCATTACTTACTGCTCAAAGAACCCGTCCCTTACGCACTCTAAGAACTCCTCCTCAAGGCTACCCTGGCCAATTTGATTTGTCCAATCAATATGGAGGTTAAAATCACCCGTGATTATTGCTGTACCCTTTTTACAAGCCCCCACTATTTCCTGGTTTATGCTCCAACCAACAGAGTTGCGGTATGGACGACCATGGTCATGCTTGAGAATCATCTAAACTTGGGCCAAGTTGCATACTGTGTTGATTGCTGAGACATGGAAGATGATGGGAGGGTGGCTGCTCTAACTTGACCTGCAATCATTTGAATAGCCCTGGCGCCAGATCGTGATGCATAATGGATACGGTTCAAGTTCTGCTGATGGAACCAATTGATACTGTTTGATGTTCAGACAGGACTGGCCTCGGCCATGTCTGTTAACAAAAACTGACTGCACTTTAATTTTTTTTTAAATGTCTTCAGTGCCTGTGAATTGCTTTAGGATATTCTGAGGGTGTGAAAAATGCTAAATAAAAGTAAGTCTGTGTCTTTGTGAATTTTTTGCCTAAAATTTCATCTGAGCTTAATTTCTCTCAGGAAATTGGTGCTGAAATGCTGCTAGTATTGGTTGTGGAATTATATTTGTTTTGTCTACTGAAGGTGTGCAACCACATTGTCTTCCCCCAAACATCCGTGTTGGTTTCCTCAAGTCAGTTAGTCATTGCACCTTCCATGTTATTCTTTTCCGTGAGGTTTACTTTGTCCTTGTACAGACTAGGCCAAGGGTGTATTTACCATTGAGGCCATTGGGGGGAGCTCTTCCTCCATCTTTAACTACGGATACATTGCCACATTAAGAGAGTTGGAGCAATTTGTTACTTGTTCGTATGATGTCTCTGATGCTGCCTCCTTTAAAAGTATGGAACTGGAATGAGCCATGGATACAGCAGGGGTTGGTGGGGCTTACACATCTCAGTTATGCTCCATAATCCTATTATTTCGGTGTTCTGGATGTCGATGTACTCTTTTGAATGCAAGAATATAGACTATTCTGAAGATAGGTGAACTTTTTTTTCCCTATTGACTTTGAAGGTGTGTTTTGTTCCAAGTTTCTTTTGAGCAACTTGTACACCCCCCTGGTGAGGTGCAGAGGAGATTTACCAGGGCTGAGGGGCTTCAGTTTTGTGAAGAAACTGGGCTTGTTCTCCTTGGAGAAGAGCAGGTTAAGGGAAGATGTATTTGAGGTGTTTAAAATTATGAATAGTTTTGGTAGAGCAAATAAGGAGAAACTGCTTCCAGTGGCAGGAGTGTCAGTAACCTGCTCCAGACACCAATTTTAAAATAATTGGCAAATGAACCAGAGATGTGGATTTAAAAAAAAATTACACAGCAAGTTATGATCTGGAATGTACTGCCTGAAAGGGTGAAGGAAGCAGATTCAATAATAACTTTCAATGAATTTATACTCCCACTGCTTATTTTGCTTCCCTAGTATCATATGTTCACATTAAATGCCCATTGTCATTCTTCAGCCCACCTTCCCAAAACAACCCAGACCATTTTTGATTTGCATCATCCCTATCGCTTAAACGCAGACCATTCATTGAGATCATGTTTGATGATCAGCCTCAACTCCACATTCCTGCACTATCCCTTGATTCCCTTAATATCCAAAAATCTTGATCTCTGTCTTGAATATACTCAAAGACTGAGCCTCCACAGCCCTCTGGGGTAGAGAATTCTAGAGATTCACCACCCTCTGAGTGAAGAAGTTTCTCCTCATCTCAGTCCTAAATGGCCAACCCCTTATTCTGAGACTGTGACCCCTGGTTCTAGACTCCCTAGCCAGGGGAAACTTCCTCCCTGCACCTACTCTGTCAAGCCCTGTAAGAATGTTGTATGTTTCAATGAGATCCCCTCTTCTTCTTCTAAACTCGAGAGAGTACAGGCCTAGTCTGCTCAATCTCTCCTCATAGGACAATTCCCCCATCCCATATGCTGCATATAGTGACACCACAAGTCCCGGCCAGAGTGGAGATTATTGGGTAAATCCCCCGCCAATCACGCCTGGAGGCCGCACTGCTGTGAGTAACTGGGATTGATTTTACATGCATCATTTGTATTATGTAACAGTCCTCCACTCTGCATTTTGCTGGAGAAATAATCCTGCCGCACTCCGCAGCCTCTGCTGCAATGTTCCCGTTTAGCTTCGTGGACCCGTGGCGATTTGCAGGACCCGTGCAGCCGACTCCATTGATTTCTGATGGCAAAAAGCGCACGTGCGCGGTAATTTGAAGGGGCTGCACACCCAAAAGAAGAGTTACAGAAATAAAAGAAAGATTTGCATTTATATTGTGCCTTTCATGGCCACTGGACGTCTCAAAGCGCTTTATACCCAATAAAGTACTTTTTGGCATGTAGGCACTGTTGTAATGTGGGAAACACAGCAGCCAAATTGCGCACAGCAAGCTCCCACAAACAGCAATGTTATAATGACCAGATAATCTGTTTTTTTATGTTATGTTGATTGAGGGATAAATATTGACCAGGACACTGGGGATAACTCCACTGCTCCTCTTCGAAATAGTGCCATGGCATCTTTTACGTCCCCCTGAGAGAGAACATAAGAATTAGAAGCAGGTGTAGGCCATTTGACCCCTCAAGCCTGTTCTGCCATTCAATGATTTCATGGCTTATCTTCTATCTCGACTCCACTTTCCTGCGCTATCCCCATATCCCTTGATTCTCTTAATATCCAGTCATTTATTGGAGCAGACGGGGCCTTGGTTTAACGTCTCATCTGAAAAACGTCATCTCCGACAGTGCAGCACTCCCTCCGTTTTGCACTGGAGTGTCAGCCTAGATTTCTGTGCTCAAGTCCCTGGAGTGAGAGTTGCTCTCAGGGGACATTTGCTCTGTTGTAGTTTGGGTCATGAGTTTGGAGACTCTGCTCCGCCCTGCTTCCAACTGATTAGCTGACACAGCGATGTCAATATTCACTCCGATCATTTATATACACTGTAAACAGTAAAGGCCTTTGGATTGATCCCCGCCGCAACCGGTTAGTGACCCCTCATCGTGTCAATGCAGCTTCATCCCTTGCCTTGTCTGGTTTAGTCAGTTTTCAATCCACCTCAACAGCTTGCTTCCTCTTCCATTGGCTTCCTGTCCCACTCATGGCAATAGAATCAGTGGAGAGATGAGAATATTTTTGACACAGAGTTATGATCTGGAATGCACGGCCGCCAACGGTGGAGCGATGGAAGCAGATTCAATAATAACTTTCAAAAGGAAATTGGTAGGACTAATCTACAGGGCTGCGGGGAAGGGGCAAGGGAGTGGGACTAATTGGAGATCTCTTTCAAAGATCAGGCACAATGGTCTTCTGTGCTGTAAGATTCGATGATTCTCTCTTCCAACATAAGTCTAATATTGAACTCCACCTTATTGTGCTCTACCATCTCCTGTTGTTACTTAATATGGGTTCATTGACCAATTGTTACCTGTAGAGATGCCATATTGTATCCAGGTTAATGTTCCCAGTCCTGTTGCATTTTCCAGTCCATTCCAAGGTAAATGTTAGTCACCCACAACATGTCTTGTGTATTTCTATGTAACAACTGCACCTATTCCTGTAAACGCTTCCATTATTTGACTACAAAAGTCTCGGTCAATCACAAAAGCAAAATATTGTGGATGCTGGAAACTGGAATAAACCAGAAAATGCTGGAAATCTCAGCAAGTCAGGCAGCATCTGTGGAGAGAAAGCAGCGTTAACGTTTCAGTACGATGACGAAGGGTCATCGACCCAAAACGTTAACTGTTCTCTCTCCACAGATGCTGCCTGACCTGCTGAGATTTCCAGCATTTTCTGTTTTTATTCTTGACCAATCACTCCTCTTGGCAAAGAGGGGAGGGGTCATTCTTGTTTTCAAATCCCTCCATGGTCTCACCCCTCCCTATCTCTGTAGCCTCCTCCAGCCCTACAACCCTCCGATGCTTACACTCCTCCAATTCTGGCCTCTTGTGCATCTCCGATTTTCATCGCTCCATGCCTTCAGCTGCCTTGGCCCCAAGCTCTGGAATTCCCTCCCTAAACCTTTCTACCTCTCCTCCTTTTTAAGAGGCGCATTAAAACCTACCTCTTTGACCAAGCTTTTGATAATGTGCCCTATTGTCTCCTTATGTGGCTTGGTGTCAAATGTTATTTGATAAAACTCCTGTGAAGCGCCTTGTGGCATTTTGCTTCGATAAAGGTGTTATATAATTGCAAGTTGCTGTTATAGCAAAGGCCTACTTTGTCTTACTCTCTGCCTTCAAAAAAAATTCCTTTTTATATTAAAAAAAAACCTCTTCATCAATGTTGTCCATTCCCTTCCTCTGTCTCCTGCTCTCCTTGTTAACGTCACCTGAGGTGTCCTACATGGAAGAGTGGCGTAGCCCACGGACTGAGTTCACAATCTTTATAGGGAAAACCAGGCACGTCCCGCAGGTCAGGGAAGAAAATACAGGGTAATTAAAGGATATGGGGATAGTGCAGGAAAGTGGAGTTCAGGTAGAAGATCAGCCATGATCTTATTGAATGGCGGAACAGGCTTGAGGGGCCCAATGGCATACTCCTGCTCCTATTTCCTATGTTCTCCTTTTAATAATTCAATTCTTCAGATTAATGCACAGAGCAAGAATTCCACAATACTCCGAATAATACAAGAGGACGGAAGGAAGTGTGGCAGTGTGCAATGGGGCAACACATTTTCAATATTTAATAATCTGTTTACAGCTTTTAAGGTACTGTGTTTTACAATGTTCAGACATTTGTGAGATGTAATTAGTGATGGTTTATATTACTTTTATAATCCTGAAATATTTTAATGTACTGTTGAATCACCTAAAACAAATCAAAATATTGTGTTATTAGACTTAGTTTTTAAACAGTAGAAGGACTATTTACAGCTTTAAATAAAAAAGAAAGACTTGGATTTATATAGCGCCTTTCACAACCACTGAATGTCTCCGAGTGCTTTACAACCAATGAAGTACTTTTGGAGTGTAGTCAAGGTTGTAATAAATAATATTTCTTAAAGGTCTTGTTGCAGTAGTCAGAGTAGGAATCGCAGGATAGCTCAGATGAATACGTGGCTTGAACAGTGGTGCAGCAGGGAGGGATTCAAATTCCTGGGGCATTGGAACAGGTTCTGGGGGAGGCGGGACCAGTACAAACCGGACGGTCTGCACCGAGGCAGGACCGGAACCAATGTCCTAGGGGGAGTGTTTGCTCGTGCTGTTGGGGAGGAGTTAAACTAATATGGCAGGGGGATGGGAACCAATGCAAGGAGGCAGAGGGAAACAAAAAGGAGACAAAAGCAAAAGACAGAAAGGAGATGAGTAAAAGTGGAGGGCAGAGAAACCCAAGGCAAAAAACAAAAAGGGCCACTGAATATAAAGGGGCTGCAGGAGGGGTCAAAACTAAAAATCATGGTTTAAAAACTAGTATTAAAACACTCTACCTAAACACACGCAGCATTCGAAATAAAGTAAATGAGTTGACGGCACAAATCATTACAAATGGGTATGATTTGATGGCCATTACAGAAACGTGGTTGCAGAGTGGCCAAGACTGGGAATTAAACATACAGGGGTATCTGACAATTCGGAAAGATAGACAAGAAGGGAAAGGAGGTGGGGTAGCTCTGTTAATAAAGGATGATATCAGGGCAGTTGTGAGAGATGATATTGGCTCTAATGAACAAAATGTTGAATCATTGTGGGTGGAGTTTAGAGATAGTAAGGGGAAAAAGTCATTAGTGGGCGTAGTTTATAGGCCCCCAAATAATAACCTCATGGTGGGGCGGGCAATAATCAAGGGAATAATGGAAGCATGTGAAAAAGGAACGGCAGTAATCATGGGGGATTTTAACCTTCATATCGATTGGTCAAATCAAATCGCACGGGATAGCCTGGAGGAGGAATTCATAGAATACATACGGGATTGTTTCTTAGACCAGTATGTTACAGAACCTACAAGGGAGCAAGCTATCTTAGATCTGGTCCTGTGTAATGAGACAGGAATAATAAATGATCTCCTAGTAAAAGATCCTCTCGGAATGAGTGATCACAGTATGGTTGAATTTGTAATACAGATTGAGGGTGAGGAAGTAGTGTCTCAAACGAGCATACTATGCTTAAACAAAGGGGACTACAGTGGGATGAGGGCAGAGTTGGCTAAAGTAGACTGGAAACACAGACTAAACGGTGGCACAATTGAGGAACAGTGGAGGACTTTTAAGGAGCTCTTTCATAGTGCTCAACAAAAATATATTCCAGTGAAAAAGAAGGGCAGTAAGAGAAGGGATAACCAGCTGTGGATAACCAAGGAAATAAAGGAGAGTATTAAATTAAAAACCAATGCGTATAAGGTGGCCAAGGTTAGTGAGAAACTACAAGATTGGGAAAATTTTAAACGCAGCAAAGAATGACTAAGAAAGCAATAAAGAAAGGAAAGATAGATTACGAAAGTAAACTTGTGCAAAACATAAAAACAGATAGTAAAAGCTTTTACAGATATATAAAACGGAAAAGAGTGACTAAAGTAAATGTTGGTCCCTTAGAAGATGAGAAGGGGGATTTAATAATGGGAAATGTGGAAATGGCTGAGACCTTAAACAATTATTTTGCTTCGGTCTTCACAGTGGAAGACACAAAAACCATGCCAAAAATTGCTGGTCACAGGAATGTGGGAAGGGAGGACCTTGAGACAATCACGATCACTAGGCGGGTAGTGCTGGACAGGCTAATGGGACTCAAGATAAACAAGTCCCCTGGTCCTGATGAAATGCATCCCAGAGTATTAAAAGAGATGGCGGAAGTTATAGCAGATGCATTTGTTATAATCTACCAAAATTCTCTGGACTCTGGGGAGGTACCAGCGGATTGGAGAGCAGCTAATGTAACGCCTCTGTTTAAAAAAGGGGGGCAGACAAAAGGCAGGTAACTATAGGCCGGTTAGTTTAACATCTGTAGTGGGGAAAATGCTTGAAACTATCATTAAGGAAGAAATAGCGGGACATCTAAATAGGAATAGTGCAATCAAGCAGACGCAACATGGATTCATGAAGGGGAAATGTTTAACTAATTTATTGGAATTCTTTGAGGATATAACGAGCATGGTGGATAGAGGTGTACCGATGGATGTGGTGTATTTAGATTTCCAAAATACATTCGATAAGGTGCCACACAAAAGGTTACTGCAGAAGATAAAGGTACGCGGAGTCAGAGGAAATGTATGAGCATGGATAGAGAATTGGCTGGCTAACAGAAAGCAGAGAGTCAGGATAAATGGGTCCTTTTCGGGTTGGAAATCGGTGGTTAGTGGTGTGCCACAGGGATCGGTGTTGGGACCACAACTGTTTACAATATACATAGATGACCTGGAAGAGGGGACAGAGTGTAGTGCAACAAAATTTGCAGATGACACAAAGATTAGTGGGAAAGCGGGTTGTGTAGAGGAAACAGAGAGGCTGCAAAGAGATTTAGATAGGTTAAGCGAATGGGCTAAGGTTTGGCAGATGGAATACAATGTCGGAAAGTGTGAGGTCATCCACCTTGGGAAAAAAAACAGTAAAAGGGAATATTATTTGAATGGGGAGAAATTACAACATGCTGAGGTGCAGAGGGACCTGGGGGTCCTTGTGCATGAATCCCAAAAAGTTAGTTTGCAGGTGCAGCAGGTAATCAGGAAGGCGAATGGAATGTTGGCATTCATTGCAAGAGGGATGGAGTACAAAAGCAGGGAGGTCCTGCTGCAACTGTACAGGGTATTGGTGAGGCCGCACCTGGAGTACTGCGTGCAGTTTTGGTCACCTTACTTAAGGAAGGATATACTAGCTTTGGAGGGGGTACAGAGACGATTCACTAGGCTGATTCTGGAGATGACAGGGTTACCTTATGATAATAGATTGAGTAGACTAGGTCTTTACTCGTTGGAGTTCAGAAGGATGAGGGGTGATCTTATAGAAACATTTAAAATAATGAAAGGGATAGACAAGATAGAGGCAGAGCGATTGTTTCCACTGGTCGGGGAGACTAGAACTAGGGGGCACAGCCTCAAAATACGGGGGAGCCAATTTAAAACCGAGTTGAGAAGGAATTTCTTCTCCCAGAGGGTTGTGAATCTGTGGAATTCTCTGCCCAAGGAAGCAGTTGAGGCTAGCTCATTGAATGTAATCAAGTCACAGATAGATAGATTTTGAACCAATAAGGGAATTAAGGGTTATGGGGAGCGGGCGGGTAAGTGGAGCTGAGTCCACGGCCAGATCAGCCATGATCTTGTTGAATGGCGGAGCAGGCTCGAGGGGCTAGATGGCCTACTCTTGTTCCTAATTCTTATGTTCTTATGTAACGATCTGAGATTAGCCTGGTCCCCGTATTATGATGAGCAGCTAGCTCGTATCTGTCGGCCTCGGTCGGTGGGATGCTCGCTCGCGCAGTTTACAACCTCGCTAACACTGCTGTTACCTTGTAGCCACTAGCACTTGGCAACTGCAGATTAAGTGCATCTGTAGCAACATTGTATCTGGCAACTGCTGTGAAAACGCAGCAATTTAAGGGAAAATCTCCTGGGATTTACATAGCTTGAAAACACCATCACCTACAGGGGGCGCAGTTGTCATTTGTGGTCGAGAAGGGAGTTCAACGAAATGCCAGGTGATCAATGCCCTGATCTGGGTAGAATTTACGGCTCTCAAGGAAACTATTCGTATTTGTGCCAGCCGAAGAGCTATCCAACCTAATCCCACTTTCCAGCTCTTGGCCTGTAGGTTAGGGCACGTCAAGTGCATATCCAAGTACTTTTTTTAATGTGATGAGGGTTGCTGCCTTTCAGGCAGCGAGTTCTTCCAAATGGGTGAAAAAAAACATTTCTCCTCCACTCCTCCTACCAATTACTTTAAATCTATGTCCCTGCTTATTGATCTCTCTGCTAAGTGAAATCGGTCCTTCCTATCCACTCTATCTGGGCCTCAAAGTGGGGGAACTTGTCTGGGAAGCAGGCTCAGAGGTTTGGGCCACCTGCTTTGTATAGCCAGACTTTCTACTTTAGGTGTATATAGCATCAGGTCATGTCCTTTCCACAGTTAACCACTACTTTTTTTATATACGTTCCTGGGATTTATTGCCCACCCTAATTGCCATCGAGAAGGTGGTGGTGAGCTGCTGCTTTGAACCACTGCAGTCCCTTTGGCCAGTTTTATTCTTATTATTTTTGTTTTATTCTTGTTTTCTGCAGCAGTTTGGTACAACTGAGTGGACACAGTGGCTTGCGAGCCCATTTCAGAACATTGCTGTGGGTCTGGAGTCACGTATAGGCCTGACTGACCAGGTAAGGACGGCAGATTTCCATCCCTAAAGAGCATTAGTGAACCAGATGGGTTATTATGACAATCCTGTAGTTTAACCATTACTGATACCCCTGTAATAGATTTGCATTCCAAATTTTTATCTAATTAATTGAATTTAAATTCCCCAGCTGCCGTGGTGGGATTTGAACTCGGGTCTCCAGATTATTAGTCCAGGTCTCTGGATTACTAACCCAGTAACATAACCATTATGCTACCGTACCCTGCCAATTGATCAATTACTATCAATGTTCCGAGACTGCAATAACCCCAGTAGCTTTCCTGGATAATGTTTCTCTTCTTAAATCAGTCTTGTTGCTGTTTTGTGATCCAGGGGCACAAGTGTGTGTACTCCCAGCCTCCATCGATGGTAAATTCCCCCTACCCCCCCAATGTCTACCTATCTGCACTTTGTATTAAGATGCTGCTCGGGCAACACTATTTAAAAAGCTGCTCAACCTCTCACCAACGTCCCATGTTTGGGAATTTGTGTAAAAATAACCAAATGGAAAGGAGCATGGCTGTGAAATATTGCCCTTTCCACATTAATGACATGGGCATCGCCATCCAGTTGATGACTTACATAGAAACATAGAAACAAAGAAAATAGGTGCAGGAGTAGGCCATTCGGCCCTTCGAACCTGCATCGACATTCAATGAGTTCATGGCTGAACATGCAACCTCAGTACCCCATTCCTGCTTTCTCACCATACCCCTTGATCCCCCTAGTAGTAAGGTCTACATGTAACTCCTTTTTGAATATATTTCGTGAATTGGCCTCAACAACTTTCTGTGATAGAGAATTCCACAGGTTCACCACTCTCTGGGTGAAGAAGTTTCTCCTCATCTCGGTCCTAAATGGCTTCCCCCTTATCCTTAGACTGTGACCCCTGGTTCTGGACTTCCCCAACACTGGGAACATTCTTCCTGCATCTAACCTGTCTAAACCCGTCAGAATTTTAAACGTTTCTATGAGATCCCCTTTCATTCTTCTGAACTCCAGTGAATACAAGCCCAGTTGATCCAGTCTTTCTTGATATGTCAGTCCCGCCATCCCGGGAATCAGTCTGGTGAACCTTCGCTGCACTCCCTCAATAGCAAGAATGTCCTTCCTCAAGTTAGAAGACTAAAACTGTACACAATACTCCAGGTGTGGCCTCACCAAGGCCCTGTACAACTGTAGCAACACCTCCCTGCCCCTGTACTCAAATCCCCTCTCTATGAAGGCCAACATGCCATTTGCTTTCTTAACCGTCTGCTGTACCTGCATGCTAACCTTCAATGACTGATGTACCATACTATAGATGAAGTCCTTACTACTAGGGGAATCAAGGGGTATGGTGAGAAAGCAGGAATGGGGTACTGAAGTTGCATGTTCAGCCATGAACTCATTGAATGGCGGTGCAGGCTAGAAGGGCCGAATGGCCTACTCCTGCACCTATTTTCTATGTTTCTATGTTTCTATGACACCCAGGTCTCGTTGCACCTCCCCTTTTCCTAATCTGTCACCATTCAGATAATAGTCTGTCTCTCTGTTTTTACCACCAAAGTGGATAACCTCACATTTATCCACATTATACTTCATCTACCATGCATTTGCCCACTCACCTACCCTATCCAAGTCACTCTGCAGCCTCATAGCATCCTCCTCGCAGCTCACACTGCCACCCAACTTAGTGTCATCCGCAAATTTGGAGATACTACATTTAACCCCCTTGTCTAAATCATTAATGTACAATGTAAACAGCTGGGGCACCAGCACAGAACCTTGCGGTACCCCACTAGTCACTGCCTGCCATTCTGATAAGTACCCATTTACTCCTACTCTTTAGTTCCAACTGGTTGGCAGACAGGAAGCAATGTTGTTTATTAGTTCAGTTTCTCGTGTCTCGCGTTCTCCCTTTTCCTTTGGTAGGAGAAGCGGTCAGGCAGCCCACTCTCGGCTATCTGTCAGCAATCACGGAGAGGGAGCATTCCAAGGGATCCCATAATCCCTTGGGAGCACAGGTATTTAAGGAGGCTTCACAGGTTGGAGAGGCATTCTGGAGACCTGCAATAAAAGACTATGGTCACACTTTATTTTGAGCTCAGTGTTCAGTCTGACTCTTTCTCCATACACAACAACTGGCGATGAGATACGGATAGCGAACCCAAAGATGCAGAGAACAGTGGGCATCCTGAAGAAATTCTCGGAGGGAGATGACTGGGAAACTTTGGTGGAGCGACTCGACCAATACTTCGTGGCCAACGAGCTAGATGGGGAAGAGAGCGCTGCCAAACGAGGGGGATCCTCCTCACCATCTGTGGGGCACAAACTTATGGCCTCATGAAGAATCTGTTCACTCCAGCGAAACCCACGGAGAAATGGTACGATGATTTGTGTACACTGGTCCGAGAGCATTTGAACCCGAAGGAAAGCATTCTGATGGCGAGGTACCGGTTCTACACCTACAAAAGGTCTGAAGGCCAGGAAGTGGCGAGTTATGTCACCGAGCTTAGACGCCTTGCAGGACATTGCGAATTTGAAGGACATTTGGAGCACGTGCTCAGAGACTTTTTCGTACTTGGCATTGGCCATGAAACCTTACTTCGCAAACTTTTGACTGTAGAGACCCCAACCTTGAGTAAGGCCATAGCGATAGCCCAGGCATTCATTGCCACCAGTGACAATACAAAGCAAATCTCTCAGCACACAAGTGCTGCTACAAGTACTGTGAACAAAGTGATGTTGTTTTCAAATCGTAACGTACAGGGCAGGTCACACATACCTGCAGCTGCACGTCCGCAGATGTCCCAGAGTCCACCATCAAGGTTGATGAATGCAAGGCCATTAACACCTTGTTGGCGCTGCGGAGGTGATCATCGTTTCCATTCATGCCGATTCAAAGAGTACATTTGCAAGGGCTGTGGAACAATGGGACACCTCCAATGATGTGCAGGCAAGCTGCTAAGCCTGTTAAACCTGCAAACCACCATGCTGCAGAGGAGGACAGATCCATGGAGGATCACGACGAACCAGAGCCTCAAATCGAGGAGGCAGAGGTACATGGGGTGCACACATTCAAAACGAATTGTCCCCCGATAATGCTGAATGTTGAACGAAATGGACTACCGGTGTCAATGGAGCTGGACACGGGCGCGAGCCAGTCCATCATGGGCAAAAAGACTTTCGAAAGGTTGTGGTGCAACAAGGCCTCAAGGCCAGTCTTAACTCCAGTTCGCACGAAACTAAGAACTTACAGGAAAGAACTGATTCCTGTAATCAGCAGTGCTACCGTGAAGTGGTGCACAAGCTACCACTCTGGGTGGTACCAGGCGATGGTTCCACTCTGCTCATCAGGAGCTGGCTGGGAAAAATACACTGGAACTGGGATGACGTTTGAGCGCCATAGTCCGCTGATGACACTTCGTGTGCCCAGGTCTTAAACAAATTTCCTTCGCTGTTCGAACCAGGCATTGGGAAATTCCAAGGAGCAAAAGTGCAGATCCACCTAATTCCGTGGGCGTGACCCATCCATCACAAGGCGAGAGTAGTACCATACATGATGAGATAAAGGGTAGAGATCGAGCTAGACTGACTGCAAAGAGAGGGCATCATTTCCCCGATCGAGTGGGCCAGTCCTATCGTCCCAGTCCTGAAGAGAGACGGCACCATCATAATCTGTGGCGATTACAAAGTAACTATCAATCGTTTCTCCCTGCAGGACCAATTCCCACTACCAAAGGCCGACGACCTCTTTGCAACGCTGGCGGGAGGAAAGACGTTCACGAAGTTGGATCTGACTTCAGCCTACATGACGCAGGAACTGGAGGAATCATCGAATGACCTCAACTGCATCAACACGCACAAAAGTCTTTTTGTTTATAACAGATGCCCGTTTGGAATCCGATCGGCGGTGGCGATATTCCAGAGAAACATGGAAAGCTTACTGAAGTTGGTCCCGCACACCGTGGTCTTCCAGGACAATATCTTGGTCACAGGTCGGAACACAGTCGAGCATCTGCAGAACCTGGAGGAGGTTCTTAGTCGACTCAACCGCGTGGGGCTCAGGTTAAAATGCTCAAAGTGTGTTTTCTTGGCGCCTGAAGTGGTGTTTCTGGGAAGGAGGATTGCGGCGGACAGCATCAGGCCCACCACCGCAAAGACGGAGGCAATCGAGAACGCACTGAGGCCACAGGACGTGATGGAGCTGCGGTCGTTTCTGGGACTCCTGAACTACTTTGGTAACTTCTTACCGGGTCTCAGCACACTGTTAGAACCACTACATGTCTTACGACAAAAAGGGGACGAATGGGTTTGGGGCAAAAGCCAAGAAAATGCCTTTGTAAAAGCGAGAAAATTGTTATGCTCAAACAAATTGCTTGTGTTGTATGATCCATGTAAGCGTTTGGTACTAGCATGTGATGCGTCGTCATATGGTGTCGGGTGTGTATTGCAAAAAGCTAATGATTTCGGGAAACTGCAACCAGTTGCTTATGCATCAAGGAGTCTGTCTAAGGCTGAGAGAGCCTACAGCATGATTGAGAAAGAAGCGTTAGCGTGTGTCTATGGGGTAAAGAAAATGCATCAATACCTGTTTGGGCTAAAATTCGAATTGGAAACTGACCATAAGCCACTTATATCCCTGTTTTCTGAGAGTAAAGGGATAAATATCAACGCACTGGCCCGCATCCAGAGATGGGCGCTCACATTGTCCGCATACAACTATGCCATCTGCCACAGGCCAGGCACAGAAGACTGCGCCGATGCTCTCAGTAGGCTGCCATTGCCCACCACAGGGGTGGAAATGGTGCAGCCAGCAGTTCTAGCCATGGTTATGGAAGCATTTGAGAGTGAGCAATCACCCGTCACTGCCCAGCAGATCAAAACCTGGACAAGCCAGGACTCCTTATTACCTCTAGTCAAAAGCTGTGTGCTTCACGGGAGCTGGTTCAGTGTCCCAGTGGAAATGCAGGAAGAGATAAAGCCGTTCCAGCGGCGCAAGGATGAAATGTCTATACAGGCAAACTGCTTTCTGTGGGGCAATCGAGTAGTGGTCCCCAAGAAGGGCAGAGACACCTTCATCAATGATCTCCACAGTACCCACCCAGGCATCGTAATGATGAAAGCGATAGCCAGATCCCACGTGTGGTGGCCCAGTATCGATGCGGACTTAGAGTCCTGCGTTCACAGATGTAATACATGCTCGCAGTTAAGCAATGTACCCAGGGAGGCGCCGCTAAGTTTATGGTCTTGGCCCTCCAAACCGTGGTCTAGGGTACACGTCGATTATGCAGGCCCGTTCTTGGGTAAAATGTTCCTTGTGATTGTAGACGCGTACTCCAAGTGGATTGAATGTGAGATAATGTTGGCTAGCACGTCCGCTGCCACGACTGAAAACCTGCGGGCCATGTTTGCCACACACGGCCTACCCGATGTCCTGATGAGCGACAACGGGCCATGTTTGACCAGTGCTGAGTTCAAAGAATTCATGACCCATAACAGGATCAAACATGTCACATCTGCCCCATTTAAACCAGCATCCAATGGTCAGGCAGAGAGAGCAATGCAAACCATCAAGCAACGCTTGAAGAGGGTAACTGCAAGCTCACTGCAGACTCGCCTATCCCGAGTCCTGCTTAGCTACCGCACGAGACCCCACTTACTCACTGGGATCCCACCTGCTGAACTGCTCATGAAAAGAACGCTCAAGACAAGGCTCTCGTTAGTTCACCCTGATCTACATGAACAGGTAAAGAGCAGGCGGCTTCAACAAAGTGCATACCATAATAGCGCAAATGTGTCACGCGAGATTGAAATCAATGATCCTGTCTATGTATTAAATTATGGACAAGGTCCCAAATGGCTTCCCGGCACAGTCGTGGCCAAAGAGGGGAGCAGGTCAAACTTTCAAACTTTCGGGTCAAACTTTCACCGGAAACACTTGGACCAAATCAAACTCAGATTCACGGACTATCCTGAGCAACCCACCTTGGACACTACCTTTTTTGATCCCCCAACATACACACCAGTGGCAACCGGCACCACGGTTGACCACGAAGCAGAACCCATCATCCACAGCAGCCCAGCAGGGCCCAACACGCCAGACATCCCAGCAAGGCCAGCTGTACAGCAGCCCAGCGAGGGCCCAACAAATGATTCAACAACACCAGCTTTCACACCGAGACGATCAACCAGGGCAAGAAGGGCCCCAGATCGACTCACATTGTAAATAGTTACACTATTGACTTTTGGGGGGTTGGGGGGGTAGTGTTGTTATATATGTGGACTTGTATTTACTGTGTACAGAGGCACTCTGGAGACCTGCAATAAAAGACTACGGTCACACTTTACTTTGAGCTCACAGTGTTCAGTCTGACTCTTTCTCCATACATAACAAAGGTAAGATTATAGTTGTTGCTCTACATCTCCATCAGCTATACGAAGGAGTAGTACAGGTACAACATCCCGAATCCGGGATTCAGAAAACCGGACATTTTTGAGGCGGCCAAGATGGCGACATCAAGGGATGAGGAAACCGGTAAAAACGCAGCGGGCGAGGAGCGGAGGATTGCCGGCGGCGAGGAGTACCAACAGCGAGGTCTGAAATCTGGCAAAACCTGAAAACCGGCACGGACTCGGTCCCGAGGTTGCTGGATTTCAGACGGTTTACCTATAGTAGTATTAATTCTCTGATGGGGTGTTTTTTTCACTTCTATTGCACATGGACTTTAAACCTGGTGGGGAAGGACAGCTATCAGCGTGTGTTTGTGGTGCAATGCCTAGTTTCTATCCTGTGAAAGCATAAATTATTAGCACGGATGTTCTGGTGTTACCTCATCGGCCTCTGCTCGGTAATGACAAATAAAGGGCCTTTTTGTTATAATGGCAAGTTTGCATTTTTATCGCACCATATCACCCCTCGTAGCACACCCAAAGTGCTTCACATACATGGATTCCTTTGAAGTTGCCTTGTAGGTAAATGTGGCTGCCATTTTGTCCACAACAAGGTCCCACTACCAGCAATGTGACAAATTACCAGTTAATCTGTTTCTGTTGGCGTTGGTCGGGGCAGCACGATTGGCTCCGAGTTCCTGCTAAGCCGTGTGGCCACACGGTGGTCTGGAGGTTCCGCGCAGACCGCTCACCGGCTTTTCAATGCAAGAAATCACGGGTGCGGGAAAGTTTGAATGGACCGCACAGCCCGTTAAAGGGACCATGCACCAACAAGTAATTATTGGGAGCATTGGCTCCTCTAACCGATTTTTGGGGCTGTTTCCCATTGGCTGCAACAATATCCATAGGTACGAGTAATCTGGGTTTAAGGTAAACCTGCTGCTGAACATTAAACTCTATGTAGGTAGTGTTTTGTTAGAACAAATAAGGGGAACTATTTCCTCTGGTTCGAGGACTTTGTGACCGGGAGTCATTCATTTAAGAAAGTGTGCAAAGAGATTAATAGAAATTTCTTTACACAGTGGTTTGTTGGAGCATGGCGAGCTTTGCCACAGAGCGAAGTTAAGGCAGCTTCCTTTAAAGGAAACTTGTCAAAGTATTTGGAGCAGAGGAGATACAGGGCCATGGGAGAGTATGGGACAGTAGGAGTAGTTTTGGACTGCTCTATTAGAGTGGCATAGACATGATGGGCAGTAAACCTTTATGGCCTATTTTCGACAAGTGAACTATTTTGTTTTGATAACGTCTTGACATCTTATTTCCTGTCTTTAAACCCCCAGGAAATGATTCTGAAACAGAGACACAGAAAAAGTTATGCATCTGACCTTTTATGATTTGGAAAAAGAAAGTGCAGCATAGTGAAACTCTTGCGATCAAATCCCATTCAGCAGCGATGTTATCTTGATGACAATGCTGCTTCAAAACTGCCATTAGCCATCACCAGCTCACCTAATACTCTAAAACGTTTGAACCTTTCCATAGCCTCCCTGTCGATTCCCTGTCTCTGAAGGATCATCCTCGGGTATGTTTCCACTGATGCTATTAATCCTCCAATATTGCAATCAAATGACTATTCTTTGTGCAAGAGTCAGACAGTGCATGTTTTTATTACATTCATTCTCGGGATATGGATTTCGCTGGCAAGGCCGGCATTTATTGCCCATCCCTCGTTGCCCAGTATAAGGAGCTGAAGGCACAATATGATTCATGGTGCACGGTCACTGTTGTAATGTGGGAAATGTGGCAGCCAATTTGGGTGGGGAAGAGAAGGGGGAAAAATCAGTCAGGATTCCTTCTCCTGAGACGATCTATTGCCTTGTGGACATTGGGTGAGGAGAGAATAAGGCTTGGCTATGATTTTCCCACTCCACAATCACATAGCTTACAACATTTAATGTTCGCTGAGTCAAAATCCTGGACCCACCTACCCAATGAGAGCATCCTCACCACACGGACTGCAGCGGTTGAAGAAAGTGTCCGCGCAGAGGTCTGGAGGTTGTGCGGTCCATTCAAATTTTCTCGCACCCGTAACTTCTTGCATTGAAAAGCCGGTGAGCGGTCTGCACAGAACCCACCCAAATTGGCTGCCACGTTTCCTACATTACAACAGTGACTACACTTCAAAAGTACTTCATTGGCTATAAAGTGCTTTGGGACTTCCGATGGTCGTGAAAGGCGCTATTTAAATGCAAGTCTTTCAGAGCAGACTGTTTAACTTAGTTTAATGTCATATCCGAAAGACGGCACCTCCGACAGTACAGCACTCTCTCAGTACTGCATTGGGAGTGTCGATCTGGATTATGGTCTTAAGTCTCTGGAGTAGGACTATGAACCCACCAACGTCTGACTCTCAGGTGAGAGTGCCACCAACTGAGCCAAAGCTGACACCGATCAACTTAAATGTCAACTTAAATCTTGTATAAAATGTAGATATCTGATATCTGCAGATTCTAATCAATGGAATCTTCGTGCAGAACCAACCTCTACGCTTGAGGAGCATGAAAGGCTGATTGATCTCTCTTCATTCCAAAAAGTCTTGTATTGTATTGTTATATCCGCCCGTGAGTTATGGAACTATGTTCACCTGCGTCACAATCCACGTGGTCTTCTTGCAATGAAAATTTACCACCTCTCTTTAGTGTGGGTGTAAATTGTTGGAAAGTTAAAAGGGATTCAGTAGATGCACTGTAATAAATTTTCAGAAGGCATTTGATAAGGTGTCTCACAGGAGGCTTAGGTATATGATGCAAGAAGAAATATAGCAATATGGATAGAAAGACATAACTGTTACTCATTGGAGAAAGATTGGAAGTGATGTACCCCATGGGTCAGTGCTGGGCCCACTTTTGTTCTCACTGTATTTGTGTGCGTGTGTGTATGAATTTGCGCTAGGGTATCAGAAACACAATCTTGAAATTTGCTGATGCACAAAAGTAGAATGTATGGCAAACAGCAAGAAGGAGTTCAGACGGATACAGGTGAGCAGGATAGGCAGAGCAGGAGGGAGATGCAATTTAATGTGGAGAAATGTGAGGTCATACACTGTGGGAAGAAAAACCAGGAATGTGAGTATATATTACAATGGAAGGACACTTAAGGGTATGGATGGACAGAGAGACCTAGGGGTTGGAATGCATAAATCTCTGAAAGTGCAGCGAGAAATGGCTATAAAAAAGGTCAACAGTATCTTGGGTTTTCTAATTAGAGGCATAAGAATAAAGAAGTAGTGACACAAATCATTGATTAGGCCACAGGTAGAATATCGTGAGTAGTTTTGGGAACTCCATTATAGAATGTACAGAACACAAAAGGAACACATCTGGTCCATGCCGGTGTTTATAAGAACATAAGAAATAGGAACAGGAATAGGCCATATGGCCCCTCGAGCCTGCTCCGCCATTCAATAAGATCATGGCTGATCTGATCATGGACTCAGCTCCACTTCCCTGCCCACCCCCCATAACCCCTTATTCCCTTATCGTTTAAGAAACTGTCTATTTCTATCTTAAATTTATTCAATGTCCCAGCTTCCACAGCTCTCTGAGGCAGCGAATTCCACAGATTTACAATCCTCTAGAGAAGAAATTTCTCCTCATCTCTGTTTTAAATGGGCGGCCCCTTATTCTAAGATCATACCCTCTAGTTCTAGTCTCCCCCATCAGTGGAAACATCCTCTCTGCATCCACCTTGTCAAGCCCCCTCATAATCTTATACGTTTCGATAAGATCCCCTCTCATTCTTCTGAATTCCAATGAGTAGAGGTCCAACCTACTCAACCTTTCCTCATAAGTCACCTCCCTCATCCCCAGAATCAATTTAGTGAACCTTCTCGGAACTGCCTCCAAAGCAAGTATATCCTTTCATAAATAAAGAAACCAAAACTGCACGCAGTATTCCAGGTGTGGCCTCACCAATACCTTATATAGCTGTAGCAAGACATCCCTGCTTTTATACTCGATCCCCTTTGCATTAAAGGCCAAGATACCATTAGCCTTCGTAATCACTTGCTGTACCTGCATACTATCCTTCTGTGTTTCACGCATAAGTACCCCCAGATCCCGCTGTATTGCGGCACTTTGCAATCTTTCTCCATTTAAATAATAACGCTCTTCAATTTTTTTTCTGCCAAAGTGCATGGCCTCACACTTTCCGACATTATACTCCACCTGCCAAATTTTTGCCCACTCACTTAGCCAGTCTATGACCTTTTGCAGATTTTTTGTTTCCTCTTCACACATTACTTTTCCTCCCATCTTTGTATCATCAGCAAACTTGGCTACGTTACACTCAGTCCCTTCTTCCAAGTCATTAATATAGATTGTAAATAGTTGGGGTCCCAGCACTGATCCCTGCAGCACCCCACTAGCTACTGGTTGCCAACCCGAGAATGAACCATTTATCTCGACTCTCTGTTCTCTGTTCGTTAGCCAATTCTCTACCCATGCTAATATATGCTCCACACATGTCTTCTCTCACCCTTCTTCATCTCACACTATCAACATAATGTTCTATTCATTTCTCCCTTGTGAGTATCTACCTATCCCTTAAAGACATCTATGCTTTTCACCGTAACTATTTTTTGTGGTAGCGAGATCCACATTTTAACTACTCTCTGGATAAAGAACTATCTCCTGAATTCCTGATTTGATATATTAGTGACCACCTCGTATTTATGACCCCCAGGTCTGGTCTCCCCCCACAAGTGGAAACATCTTCTCTACGTCTACTCTGCCAAACCATTTTCTAATCTTAAAGACCTCGATCAGCCCACCCCTCAGCCTTTTTTCCAGGGAAAAGAGCCCCAACCACTAGGTATAACCTCTCAGTTCTGATATAAACCTAGTAAATCACTTTTGTACCTTCATCAGTGCTTCTATATCCTTTTTGTAATATGGACACCAGAACTGTGCACCATACTCTGGGCTCAAAATTGCCCAGGAGTTGCTCCGTTTTTTTTTTGGGAGCAACTTGATTTTTCTGGAGTATCTTAAAAATTTCCATTTTGCACATTCAATTTGCGCCAGTGTAAGCGAGTTAGTTAGGATTGTTTTAGTTTAGTTTTTTTGTTCAAAAGGGGACGTTACCAGCCACCTACACCTGTTTTGGCCATTTAGGCCACTTTGGACAGCTGATAGTTGCTCCAAACTAACTTAGGCCAGCGTATGTGGCCACACAGAAAACCCTTGCCGAGAGTTAAGAAATCAGCGCAGGTAGTTACATCAGAGACCATTCTGCCAGAGATAGGGACGGGGAGGGAAGCGGAGAGGACCTTGCAAAGCACTAAACAAAGCACAACAAGTGGTAAGCATTCAAGAAGACATAAAAACATTCAAGAAGAAATAAAAAATAAAACTAAGTCCGACCTTCATATCAAAACTCCGCCCGGGAAGTCAGCGGGCCGGCCAGTGCAACAGAAGTAAATCAGTCCACAATAACTTGCATTTATACCTTCAGTCCAGATTCCAGTCCCAGGGAGCCCTATCTCAGCCCCAGCTCCAATCCCTTCCCAAAGAATCCTCTCTGTCTGACCCCATTCCTGTCCCTACTCAGCTTATCTAAAGCTAGCTTTAGGATGTCTTGCCTGGCACTTTTTGTTTAAAGAAGTGAGGAACATTGACGAAGTCTTCATTTGAAACACTTTTGTAGCATTGTTTTTCATATTTTCTGTTATGAAGAAAGCCCCCGGCTTCATAACCCTCACACTTGTAAACATCGGGATCAACCTCAGTCCGTTCCACAGCGGGCCTGGCCGGTGCGTGAGACCACTCAGCCAGGGATCGGGGCGGCGAGTATCGGGTCCCTCCCACACAAGCTGCAGGACGCGCTGGGGGCGAGGAGCTACTGCGCATGCGCGCACACTCCAATGCGCATGTAGAGAGCTGCCGGCACTGTTTCTCGCACAGGGCCCTAGTTCCGCCCCCCAATCGACTGGCCACGCCGCGCCAAGCCCCGGGAGAGGCAACACAGCAGCCAGAATCAGGGGACATTTTTTCAGTGCCATTTTCAGCTCACAAAGTCGGCACATCTTTGGTGAGTGCGCCGAAAAAAGGGGTGGGCCAAATTTGAGCCCTCTGTGTGGTCTAACCAAGGTTCAATACAAGTTTAACATAACTTTTCTGCATTTCAATTCTATCTCTCTAGAAATGAACCCAGTGCTTTGCTTTTTATGGCCTTATTAGCTGCTACTTTCAGTGATTTGTGGATCTGTAGCCCTCGATCCATTTGCTCCTCTACCCCATTTAGACTCCTATTATCCAAGCAGTGTCTGGCCTCCTTTATTCCTCCAACCTAAATGCACCAGCTCATCCTTATCTGTATTGAAATTAATTTGCCAATTACATGCTCATTCTCAAAGTTTATTAATGTCTTCTTGTATTTTGCCACAGTCTTCCTCAGTATTAACTGTACCCTCAATTTGGTGTCATCTGCAAATTTTGAATTTGTACCAACGATTCCAGAGTCCAAATCGTTTATATAAATGGTGAACAGCAGTGGTTCCAGCACCGATCCTTGTAGAACACCACTTCACACCATTTGCCAGTCTGAGTAACTGTGCTTAAGCCCAACTCTCTGTTTTTTGTTTTATCGCCAGCTTGCTAATCAATCTGCTACTTTTCCCTTGATCCCATGCTCTGAATTTGAGACATGAATCCAAAAGACGGCACCTCTGACAGTGCAGCACTTCTTCAATACTGTGCTAGAGTTTAATATATTAATGACTTGGATGAAGGGACCAAGTGTAATATATCCAGGTTTGCTGGCGATACAAAGCTATGTGGGAAAGTAAGCTGTGAGGGGGACACAAAGGGATAGAGACAAGTTAAGTGAGTTGGCAATGGAGTAAAATGTGGGGAAATGTGAGGTTATTCACTTTGGATGGAAGAATAGCAAAACAGAATATTTTTAAATGGTGAGAAACTATTAAATTCTGGTGCTCAGAGAGACTTGGGTATCCCTGTACATGGAACACAGAAAATTAGCATGTAGGGTACAGCAAACAATTAGGAGGGCAAATGCATGTTAGCCATTATTGCAAAGGGTTGGAGTACAAGAGTAAGGAAATCTAGCTGCAATTGTACAGGGCTTTGGTGAAACTACACCTGGAGTGCTGTGCACAGTTTTGGTCTCCTTATCTGAGGAAGGATATACTTGCCTTCGAGGCAGTGCAACAAAGGTTCACTAGATGGATTCCTGGGATGAAAGGGTTATCTTGTGAGCAGAGATTGAGCAGATTGGGCCTATACTTTTCAGAGTTTAGAAGAATGAGAGGTGACCTCATTGAATGATATTAGATTCTGAGGTGGATTGACAAAATAGATGCTGAGATTGTTTCCCCTGGCTGGAGAGGAGGCACAGTCTCAGATTAAGGGATCTACCATTTAAGACCGATGAGGAATTTCTTCACTCAGAGAGTTGTGAATCTTTGGAATTCTCTACACCAAAGGGCTATGGATGCTGAATCTCTGAATATATTCAAGGCTGAGATCAATAGATTTTTGGAGAATCAAGGGATATGGGGATCGGGCGATAAAGTGAAGTTGAGGTTGAAGATCAGCTATGATCTTATTGAATGACGGAGCAGGCTCGAGGGGCCGTATGGCTTACTCCTGCTCCTATTTCTTATCTTCGTACATTCTTAGAGTGTCAGCCTAGATCTTAGTGTCAGCTGTGGCTCAGTGGGTAGCACACTCGCCTCTGAGTCAGAAGGTTGTGAGTTCAAGTCCCTGGAGTGGGCACATAAATCTAGGCTGACACTCCCAGTGCAGTGCTGAGGGAGTGCTGCACTGTCGGAGGTGCCGTCTTTCGGATGAGACGTTAAACCGAGGCCCCGTCTGCTCTTTCAGTTGAAATAAAAGATCCCATGGCACTATTTTGAAGAAGAGCAGGGGAGTTATCCTCGGTCTCCTGGCCAATATTTATCCCTCAATCAGCATAACAAAAACAGATTATCTAGTCAGTATCACATTGCTCTTTGTGGGAGCTTGATGTGCACAAATTGACTGCCGCATTTCCCACATTACAATGGTGACTACAATCCAAAAGTACTTCATTGGCTGTAAAGCGCTTTGAGGCGTCTGGTGGTCATTAAAGGCGTTATATAAATGCAAGTCTTTCAAGTCTCTGGAGTGAAACTTGAACCCACAACCATCTGACTCTAATAATAGCGAGAGTGCTACCCACTGAGCCTTGGCCTGACACTACTATTACTACAACCACTAAATTCCAGTCCCTCAGCTCACCAGCAATGATGGGACCGAAGAATTCATTCCAATCTTGTTACCTCTGAGTTAGCCGGGCCGCTTCAGTCATCTGTCTCCCTTTCTGTGCCAAGTGACTCGCGACATTGTCCAGCCAGCGCTGCCTTGGCCATTTGTTTCCTGTCGCTCTGTGTGCACGGGCCGTGAAAAGCATTCAGACTGTTTCCGTTCTTGAAACGTGCCCAAACCATTGCAGCCGTCTTTCTTGGATCCTCTGTATCCGTGTCGTTTCTTGTGGTCAAAGTTTGGAACTCTCTTCCGCAAATGACCATTGATGCTAGATCAGTTGTTAATTTTAAATCTGAGATTGATAGAGTTTTGTTAACCAAAGTTATTAAGGGATATGGGGCAAAGGTGGGTATATGGAGTTAGGTCACAGATCAGCCATGATCTCATTGAATGGCGGAACAGGCTCGAGGGGCTAAATGGCCTCCTCCTGTTCCTATATCCCTATGTCCAAGCCATGTTTTTATTATACAATTCTTGATTCTTTGCATCCTGGATACTCCCAATATTCCTCTCAACCAGCTCATCTCTGCTGTTAATATCTTTTGCTCGTCAACTTTTCTTTTATGTCCAAACTTCCGATCCGTTTTGCTGGATTTGTTAAGGGATATTGCACCCTGCCCTACTGATGGGCTATCTTTATTTTTATTCATTCACATCATGTGGGTGTCGTTGGCAAGGCCAGCATTTATTGCTCCATCCCTAAGTGCCCTTGAGAAGGTGGTGGTGAGCCGCCTTCTTGAACTGCTGCAGTCCGTGTGGTGAAGGTGCTCCCACAGTGCTGTTAGAGAGGGAGTTCCAGGATTTTGAACCAGCAACGATGAAGGAACGGGCGATATATTTCCAAGTCAGGATGGTGTGTGACTTGGAGGGGAACTTGCAGATCGATGGTGGTGTTCCCATGCGCCTGCTGCCCTTGTCCTTCTAGGTCGCGAGTTTGAGAGATGCTGTCGAAGAAGCCTCGGTGAGTTGCTGCAGTGCATCCTGTAGATGGTACACTCTGCAGCCACGGTGCGTCGGTAGTGCAGGGAGTGAATGTTTAAGGTGGTGGATGAGGTGCCAATCAAGCGGGTTGCTTTGTCCTGCAGCATGGAGGACCTGACCTGCATGAGAACACCAGCGGCAGGTCGGGGCCATAAAAGGAGCAGAGGTGCAGCGGCCTGGGAGCAGTGCGGAGGCATACTACTTCCGGGAGCAGTGCGAGCTGGTGCAGGAGGGCGACAGTAGCGAAGAGTGACATCATCAAGGTCCAGGTCGGTGATTGGAGCGTGGGCAGGTACAGCAGGAGCGAAGGAGCGGCGAGAGACTGTGGAGGGACGTGATCGGGGCCCAGTGAAGGCGTGAGTTTCAGGGCCAGGGGCCCAGGGGCAGCACGGGCCCAGCCCACACTGCGATATGTGCACGCACTAGGTCCGTGCAGCAGTGCAGCAGAGCAGGACTCCAGTCGTCTTGGTTAACCCTTGCCACTGGACCAAGACCTAGCTCTGTCAAGCCCGTGTGGTGGCTGGCGTGCAAACAATTCACGCACAGGCATCTTCCACCCTTCAGGATGTAGTTCGGGACCTGGAATATTAGGCCCTTCACTGAAACACCTGTGAACTCATCCCTTTATTGGTGTGGAATCAAGTCATCCTCGCTTCGAGGGGACGCCTATGATTTGTCCTGGATGGTGTCGAGCTTCACAAGTATTGGTGCACTCATCCAGGCAGGATGGAGAGTATTCCATCACACTCCTGACTTGTGGCTTGGAGATGGTGGAAAGGCTGGTGTGTATAGGTGTATGCAGCTTGAAAAGTTCAAAAATGCACCGTGTCATGTGTTGCATTCCACCTCCTCCCTGCTAATGCTGCTTTGGATGTGTCACTTGATAAGGAGGAGTGTCGGGGTGGGGGCGGAGGACTGTAGTGGAGAGGAGGGGGTGGGGGTGGGGGTGGGGGGGTTGGTGATCGATTTGGTTGAGCTGTGCTTGCAGTGAAAATCCTGGTGATGCAGGGCTGGTGAGCGCTCGCAGAAAGCGAGATCTGAAGTGCGGCATTCATTGTTAGGACGTGGTGGGGGCGGGGGAAGAGTGGAACGTATCGCATTTGTGAATCATTTGGGCCGTACGGGTTGTGAATGCAGGCTCCTTGGCAAGATGCACGCAGCAATCGGAGTGCAGTGAGGATACCAAAACACGCTTGGAAAAGGAGCTGATTTTTGTGTGTGTGTGTGTGTGTGGTGGTGGTGTTGTTGTTGCTGCAACAAAAAAAAATCATTTGAGATTTCCAGTCTGGAGGGCAGACGGGGAGAGAATGTGAAATCACCAAGAAACTGCCATCAGCCATACTTCCGGACCCGTCGCCTTTTGCATTTTAATATATATATATACATATTTATATGTTGCTGCAGAGAGCTGTATCTTTTATATATATATATATAATCGATAACTACAGCGGAGATCGAGGAGGAAAGGGTGGTTGTTAAAATCAAGGCGTTTTGTGAGGTTTAAAGGGCGCTCGGTGCACACAGCGAAGTTTGAAGACGAGCTTTGCGGCTTTTCTGGAGCTTTGTCTCCCGGTCCTTGGATCGCGTGTACCGGACAATAGAAAGTGACGCTGAAATCTCACTGTTGCAGTGCTCCGGGCTGCGTGTGAAATTGAAAGGGTTTTAACAACAACAAAAATCAATCTTTTTTGGTATTTCCCCCCAAATTTTCTTTTTTTGTGTATTATTATTTTTTTGAACACACACACACACACAAAGAGAGAGGGAGAGAACATGGCTGTTGCAGGGGGGCTATTCCACAACGGGTTGCTGCAGCAGCAACAGCCGGATCATGGAGTCCAGAGCGAGTCGCAGATCGCCGAGCTGTGCAGAAGTTTGGAAGTCGGCACCGTCATGACTTTGTTCTACTCCAAGAAGTCGCAGCGGCCCGAGAGGAAGACGCTCCAGGTGAAGCTGGAGACACGCCAGATCATCTGGTGTCGGGGAGCCGACAAAGTGGAAGGTGAAAGTAAGTGACCGGTTAATGCACTGTGTGTGTGTGTGTGATCTGGAATCCTCACAAAGGGTGGTGGAAGCAGATTCCATAGTAACTTTCAAAAGTGATATTATATTGTATGAAGACTTGCATTTAGATAGCGCCTTTCGCCACCAACCGGACATAAGAACATAAGAAATAGGAGCAGGAGTAGGCAATTTGGCCCCTCGAGCCTACTCCGCCATTCAATAAGATCATGGCTGATCTGATCATGGACTCCCTGCCCTCTTCCACATACCACTTGACTCCCCAAGGAGTGCCTCAAAGCACTTTACAGCCAATGAAGTAATTTTGGAGTGTAGTCACTGTTGTAATGTAACGCGTCAGCCGATTTGCGCACAGCAAGCTCCCACAAGCAGCAATGTGAAAATGACCAGATAACTGTTTTTTTAATGTTGATTGAGGGATAAATATTGGCCAGGGCACCAGGGAGAATTCCCCTGTTCTTCTTCGAAATAGTGTAATGGGATCTTTTACGCCCCTCTGAGAGAGCAGACGGGGCCTCGGTTTAGCATCTCATCCAAAAGATGGCACCTCCGACAGTGTAGTGCGCCCTCAGCACTGCGCTGGAGTGTCAGCCTAGATTTTTGTACTCAAATCTCTGAAGTGGGATTTGAACCCACAACCTTCTGACTCAGAGGTGAGAGTGCTACCCACTGAGCCACAGATGACTCGTTTAGTTGAAAAGGGGAAAAAAAATTGCAGGACTATAGGGAAAGAGCAGGGGGTGTGGGAATAATTGAGCAGCTCTTTCGAAGAGCAGGCACAGGCAGTATGGGCTGAATGAGCTCCTCCTGTGCTGTGATTCTATTGCGGGGGAGGGAGGGGAAAGGCGGGAAACCATATTTTGGGGACCAAAAAAAAAGCATGGCAAAGTACCCACCTTTAAAAAAAATCCCCCACCGAATTTAAAAAGAGCAATGTTCATTAAAGAGGGAGAGAAGTAAATCTGTTCTGCCTTAAGTTTGTTGAAATTATTGTTTCCCACACTGTATAGGAGTTAACTTTTGATCCATTCATAGAATCATAGAAATTACAGCACAGAAGGAGGCCATTACGGCCCATCGTGTCTGTACCGGCCGTCAAGGAGCTATCCAGCCTTATCCCACCTTCCAGCTCTTGGTCCGTAGCCTTGTAGTTTACGGCACTTCAGGTGCATATCCAAGTAATTTTTAAATGCTATGAGGGTTTTTCTGCCTCTACTACTCTTTCAGGCAGTGAAAATAATTCTCTTCAAATCGCCTCTAAACCATCTACCAATTACTTTAAATCTATGTACCATGGTTGACCCCTCTGCAAAGGGGAATAATTTCTTCCTATCCACTCTATCTGGGCCCCTCGTAACTTTATACACCTCAATTAGGTCTCCCCTCAGCCTCCTCTGTTCCAAAGAAAACAAACCCAGCCTATCCAATCTGTGCTCATAGCTAAGATTCTCCAGTCCAGGCAACATCCTCGTAAATCTCCTCTGTGCCCTCTCTAGTGCAATCACATCTTTCCTGTGATGTGGTGACCAGAACTGCACACAGTACTCCAGCTGTGGCCTAACCAGTGTTTTATACAGTTCAAGCATAACCTCCCTGCTCTTGTATTCTATGCCTCGACTAATATGCCTTCTTAACTACCATCTACCTGGCCTGCTACCTTCAGGGATCTGTGGACATGCACTCCAAGGTCCCTCTGTTCCTCTACACCTCTCACTGTCCAACCGTCGTGTGTTCTTCAGTCACTTGGTGAGACTCAGCTGCAGCTCTGGGAGGTGGTGCATGTCAAATCGAGAACCCCACAGTCTGCTTGCAATTCTTATACCCTGCATGCAGTATTTTAATTGGAGCTGAACTTAATTCTCGTAGAAGAGAGCTTCTACCCACATTTACTCCCAATGTATAGCATTCTAGTGGGACAGCCACTCCATGGAGTTCTCGGGACCATTGTTTGCAGCGCAGATTTACCAAAGTGATACCGCAGCTAAAAGGGTTAAGTGGCAGTGAATTAAACACCAATACAAAAACAAAATACTGTGGAATGCTGAAAATCTGAAATAAAAACTGTTCTAATTAAAGATCTCGCTCCACAGATGCTTTCAGACCTGCTGAGTATTTCTGGCATTTTCTGCTTTATTTTAGATTTCCAGCATCTGTTTTTGTATTAATGTTAAATTATGAGTTTAGCTGGCATAAACTTGGGTTGTATCCCCTATAGTTTAGGTGATCTAATTGAGGTGTTTAAAACGATGGAAGGGTTCAATAAAGTCGGTACAGAGAAGCTATTTCCTCTGGTGGGGGAATCCAGAACAGGGAGGCACAAGCTTAAAATTCAGAGTTGGGCTATTAAGGAGTGAAATCAGGAAGCACTTTTTTCACCCAAAGGATAGTGGAAATTTGGAACACTTCTCGAAAAGGCTGCATATGCTGGGTCAATTGAAACTGTCACGACTGAGACTGATAGATTTTTGTTAACTAAGGGTATGGATCAAAGGCGGGAAAATGGAGTTGAGGTACAGCTCAGCCATGATCTAATTGAATGGCGGAACAGGCTCGAGGGGCTGACTGGTTCACTCCTGTTCCTCTGTACTAAACTACATTTTATTCACCCGCATTGTATAGACTTCAATGGATGAAACCACCTCCCGTTTGCGCCTTTTGTACAGATTTCTAATACTGTCGGCGATCAAACTAATTCAAATTCAACTCATTGTAAAGGATTCCTGTAAAAGTATAGTGCTTAAATGCCAGATCTGATGTAGGGTTACACACTTGAAACGTTAACCGATCTTTTCTCTTTGCAGACACTCCCTAACTTGCTGTGTGTTTTAAGTATCTTCCGTTAATTGTTTCTGATTTCCAGTATTTGTGATCTTTTTATTTGCATCCCCATTATCGTGCGTGTTTTTCTAAAGTACTGAACTCACCAACAAATGTAATTACTCCATTGCCACAAATGCCACCCAACACAGCAGCACGGTTTAAAAAATCTAAGCACCTTTTTTGCAAAATGCGAGGTTTTATACAGTGCTGGTCTATTAAGATTGAATTGCTTGAGCCCTGCTCGTTGGTCAGTGAGTAAACGCAATTGTCTGGTTTTATTATTAAGCCGTGCAGGCCCGTGGAGATCAGCTGGCCTCGAGGGTTGGCAGTAGTAGTGCAACGAAAAGAGAGGGGGAGAATCCATCGAGTTATTTGCAACTCATCACTATCCAGGGGAGTCCTGTTAGAAAATGTGCACATGGGAATGTTAGTTGGCATTACGATGGGGCTCCGCTGTGAAGACAGGCCTTTTGCCCCTCGGGCCTCAAACCCTGCTGGCATTCGCTGTGTAGGTTCAACCAGGGAGAATTGCTGAGGGCATCTTATTTCATTACAAGTTGCTCGGTACAGGAGAGAGGGAGGGGAGAAACTAAATTGTCGATTGTTCACTGTCATTGCTACTAGAATGCTAACGTTATATTTCTACCGCTAACGATCTGCCAAGAGAAAATAATACCGGTAGCTTTTAAATTCTGGTTCAAGCGTCTGATACCACATCCCGTGTTCTGATGAGCTCAGCATGCTCCTGCAGGCAGGTCCTGTGCCGTTGGCAGGAACGAGGCGCGGTTAACTTGTGTGTCTGTCATTCCAGTTAATCCAGGTGGGACAGGCTGGATTTGGTGACCGTGATTCCCAAATTGGGGGGAAAAATAAAACACGGCGTTCAAATGACCTGTGGACTGGAATTTGCAGGGGCGGGGTTGTTAATCTGTGGTGGATAGACATTATGATCCAAGAACATTTTTTTTGGCAAAGTAGTTGTTTGTGTTTACCAGGAAGTGATTTCAGCATTCTTAGCTAGCCTGTTCTAAAGAAGTGAAGTGCTGACCTTAAGTAGTACTGACATCCACACCTGTGAGGGCTGGGGACAGTAATGGTGCATCGCCTTTGGTAAATGGAAGAGGAATCTACTGATGAAAAGGTGGTTGTGGACGAGTGCTCCAATCGTTTATCATGTACTGCCGAGTTTTTGTTGCCCCGCTTTTACTCTGTGCCAGTGTGACCATGGGAGAAATAAGTCGATGGTTTGAGGGTGACCAAGGTTGTAGTGCAGTGCCTGAGCATCTGAAAGATGGATTTAATCAACTTGCTCTGGCTTTCTCCCAGCCCCGATGAAAGTGTAGCAAGCTGTAGGAAAAAGGGCACATCTCGGGCACAGTCTGAACTTTACATTTATTTATGTATGTATTTTTAACCTTCCCGTGTAACCTGATTTCCAACTCAATTTGGTTTGGCCTTTTTTTGCTGTTGTTAAATGTGGATGACCCTTGCCCTCTTGGATCCACCACTTTTAAAAGGCTGAAATACTTTACGTTGGTCACAATTAAAATGGCGGCCCTTTGCAAACAGTTCTGTCAGGGATCAATGATTCTATGATTCTATTCTATGAACGTATGCCTGTGTCCTAACTCGCGTCAAGTCCTTCTCACCCATCACCCCTGTGCTCACTGACCAACATTGGCTCCTGGTTAAGCAACGCCTCAATTTTAAAAGTCTCATCCTTGTTTTCAAATCCCTCCATGGCCTCGCTCCTCCCTATCTCTGTAATCTCCTTCAGCCTCGCAACCCACCCCGAAATGTCTGCACTCCTCTAATTCTGCCCTCTTAAGCATTCCTGATTATAATCTCTCGACCATCGGTGGCCGTGCCTTCTGTTGCCTCGACCCTAAGCTCTGGAATTCCCTCCCTAAACCATTCTACATCTCTTTTCTCCTTTAAGACGCTCCTTAAAATCCATCTGTCTGAATTTCTCCTTATGTGGGTCAGTATCAAATTTTGTTTAATAACCCTCCTGTGAAGCACTTTGGGACGTTTTACTACGTTAAAGGCGCTATATAAATACAAGTTGTTGTTGTTTGCGGAAGCAAAGGTGGAGAACAAGCGTCACAAACACTTGCACTGATTTCTGGCTCACGGTTGCGACTGTTTCACGGGATATGTTTCAGCTGTGGGTTGGAATGGGACGGAGAATTACCTTTATCTTTAGAAAATTTCTTTGGAGAAGCACAAATGGCTAAAGTTTGTGCCTAGAATTTCTGACTCTGGAGTAATTTGCTGTTATGTAACGTTCATCTTTGCTGTGTAGAAAGATGAACCAAAACTGCTTTCGCGTTGGCTGCCACATCTGGCATGGTGAATACCAATGACCTCACCATCTTTTGTTGCTAAGTGTAGGAGTGTAACAGCCTTTCCAGAATCCTCCCTTCTACATATCCCATGCCCCTTGTATAATGGTGCGTTGCAAATCGTCTACAGTTGCAAACCCTGTGCTGGTCAAGAGTGGTTTTAAAGAAAGCCTCATCATTGGAATCCATTACAGACATTCGTTTTTTTTTAATTAAAATCGATGTTGACGACCTTTTTGGTTCTATCTATTTTATTTTTTTGAAAACTCGTTTTAGTCAGCTCCTCTGATGAGCTTAAGTGATTTATAGCAATGAGTAGCTAAAGGCAGAGCCCAGCTTCAACCCCTGGCCTCTGCTGAGGTGGATGGGCTCATTAGGGGTGGTGCTGGAGCTGTTATAATTGCCTCAGCATCCCCCCCCGCCCCCCCCGCCCCGTGTTAGGTGGGGGGGGGGGATTCCTTGTCCGAGCATGTTTGTAGATATACGGTGAAGACATGATCAAGCTCGACTGCAATGTCCTCTGGGCTGTTCAATATCCTGGCCCAGACAGGAATAATGGCTTCATGTGGGATTACCAGAGTGCATGTGGTACCCGTGGGACTGTAGGCCAACCGGAAGGAAAACAAATTGGTGCAGAAAAAGGAATAACAACGACAACTTACATTTATATAGCGCCTTTAACATATAAAAACATTCCAAGACGCTTCACAGAGGTGTAGCCAGACAATAACTGGCACGAGCCACAGAAGGAGACATTCGCAGGGCTAGCTAAAATCTCTTGCCAAAGAGGTAGATTTTAAAGAGGGTCTCCGAGATGGAGGGAGAGGTGGAGAGACGGAGAGGTTTAGGGAGAGGATTACACAGCTTTAGGGCCCAGACGGCTGAAGTCACGGTGGGGGGCGAAGGAACTGGGAGATTAACAAGAGGCCAGAGTTGGAGGAACGCATAATTCTGGAAGGCTGTAGGGCTGGAGGAGGTTACAGAGATAGCAAAGAGGGGAGGCCATGAAAGGATTTGAAGACAAGAATGAGAATTTTAAATTGGAGGCGCTGGGAGGGATTTGAACACCGGGAGCCAGCGTAGATCAGCAAGCACTGAGCTGATGGGTGAACGGGACTTGTTACAAGTTAGGATGCAGGCAGCAGAGGTTTGGATGAGCTGAAGTTTATGGAGGGTGGACAGTGGGAGGCCAGTCAGGAGAGCTTTGGAATAGTTGAGTGTGGAGGCGACAAAAACGTGGATGAAGATTTCAGTATATATTTTGTTTAAACAGTTGTGAGCTAATGAGATCACTGGCCTTGAAGGAGTTGCTGAGCCCGACTGTGAGAGAACTGAATTATAATCAGTAGAGTTACTGTCATATATCGAAGGGAGTGATTCAGCAACTGCTCTGTGCACAAATTCATCTTGTTTCTGTCAGACTCGGTAACCTTTCCAATCATGTCATCTATTTAAACAAAAATATTAAATGAGAACATGGACAACAGCAAGGGATTTTTAATGTTTATCATGAATGTAAGTAACTGACTATTAAAGGAGGCCAGATGCTGAGCCTTCTCCTGGTAGGTTGACCAAGGGGTGACTGACTGTCGCAGTCTGTGCATTGCTTGACTGTCTCTCGGGTCAGAGTGTGGAGGGCATTGAGCGGAAAAGAAGGAAACGGCATTATGAATCATTTTCCGTTCCCTGTTTAATGGTCTTGTCTCTTCCCGTGTGTATGTGCTGGATCTTTTATCGTTTTCCTGTTTATTTTGTTCAATATTTAAGTATGTATCCTTTTTTCCATTCACGGGATGTGGGCATCGCTGGCAAGACCAGCACTTGTTGCCCATCCCTAGTTCCCCTGAGAAGGTGGTGACGCAACTGAGTGACTTGCTACGCCAGTTCAGATGGCAGTTAAGAGTCAACCATCTTGGCATGGGACTGGAGTCACATATAGGCCAAGCCAGAAAGGACATCGGTTCTCCTTTCCTGAAGGACACGAGTGAACCGACTGGATTTTTACAACAATCTGACATCTCCAAAACAACATTTCCAGACCTGTCATTAATGTACTTATTCATCTCACCACTGATCCCCTGGGTTGACTCCTATTTTCCTTCTTTTTCTCTCCCAGTTTTTCTTTCTTCACCCTCCTCCCCTCTTGGTTAGTTCTTTGAGTTGTGGTGGCCACTCTTCACGCATGAGGCTAGAGAGCGAGAGCTGTTGGGCTGTTTTCAATTTCATAGAATCACAGACATCTACTGCACAGAAGGAGGCCATTTCGGCCCATCGTGTCCACACCGGCCGACAAAGAGCTATCCAGCCTAATCCCACTTTCCAGCTCTAGGTCCGTAGCCTTGTAGGTTACGGCACTTCAAGTGCACATCCAAGCACTTTTTAAATGCGATGAAGGTTTCTGTCCCGACCACCCTTTCGGGCAGTGAGTTCCAGACCCCCACCACCCTCTGGGTGGAAGATGTTCTCCTCAACTCCCCTCTAAACCTCTTACCAATTACTTTAAATCAATGTCCCCTTTGGGCATAGGTTTGCCTTTGGGCTCAGCTTAGATCCCTGTAACGTCCACACATTTTCAGTAGGAAGGCACTGATAGTGTTTGGGAGCAATATCCCTTGCACCATGGTATTTATCCTGATCCCAGAAACTTTAGGTGAGCGTTCGGTGCGTAGAAGTCCTGTCCTGCCATACAGATAAGATCATCTAAATCTGCAGTGTCAGCATCAAGCACTTCGAGGTCTTGTGCAGCAAAGCTAGTTGCTAAAGTAAAGCGACTTCACTTCAGTCCCACCAATGTGCCTTAGTCCCAATCATAGAAATGCCCCTTCACTGTTCCATTGTGAGGTGTCCAGCTTCCGCATTATTACATCTCTGTGGCTCTTGAGAAGATTGGCAATTCTGTGTTTTTCTGTATTAAGGCTGCTCCAACTCATTTTATGTAGCATCTTTCGGACCAGTTGAGAGAGGCTATATTCATTCCATTGGTATATGGGGGTAGCCTCACTGCCTAGATTTCTTCATTCAGAACCATTTGATTTTAACTAAGAGTGAAACCTTAATTATCGATGTTTTCGATGATATTTTTCATGCCAGTGGCACTCAGGTCCACGAGATCCTTTCTTTTTTTGGTTTCTGAGCATGATCTTCTGCCGGCAAGGTTTGCCGACTGATCGCAAACTGCGCTATCAGCTGATCTGTTGGCTCAGAGCTTCCCTTGTGTCTCTGTGCACCAATCCCACCGCTGGGGACTGCCACTGACCCTGCGCAGAGCTGCCAACTCCCAAAACCAACCCAGAGCCATCAGCTCTAAGGCTGAGAGACCAGGTAGGTGGAATGGGAGAAGATCCATGTGGCGTATAAACACCAGTGCAGACAAGTTGGGCCGAATGGCCAACTGTGGCTCAGTGGGTAGCACACTTGCCCCTGAGTCACAAGGTTATGAGTTCAAGTCCCACTCCAGGGACTTGAGCACAAATAATCTCGTGCAGTGCAGTGCTGAGGGAGTGCTGCACTGTCTGAGGTGCCGTCTTGCGGATGAGACCTTAAACCCAGGCCTCTCAAGTGGATGTAAAAGATCCCATGGCACTATTTCGAAGAAGAGCAGGGGACCTGGCCAATATTTAGCCCTCAATCAACATTACAAAAACAGATTATCTGCTCATTATCACATTGCTGTTTGTGGGAGCTTGCTGTGTGCAAATTGGCTGCCGCGTTTCCCACATTACAACAGTGACTACACTCCAAAAAGCACTTAATTGGCTGTAAAGCGCTTTGAGACGTCCGGCAGTCATGAAAGGCCCTATATAAACCAAGTCTTTCTTTATATTCCAAGTTGACTCTAAAACCTACCCAGAGCTAGCCACCAGGGACGTTTTGGTTTAGATGCTGCCCAGTCTACTTTTTGTTGAGAAATTTTGCCCCTTGAGTTTTCAGAGAGGAGAAACAGCAAACCGGCATCTGCAGCTACTGACTAGTTGCGGGAGATTGTTGTTGCAGGTGAACTTTATTTACATGGGGCACGGAAATTGGAGCTGGGGAAAGAGCTGCATCTTCTGTTTACCTTTTTTAATGTAAAAGAAAAGATTCTGTTGTTAGTTATGGTGTGGTAAATTTAACCTGGAGTTGTTTTTTCTGAGCCAAGTGTATGCAGTTTAAAATAGCAAAATCTGACCTGCCCTCAGCTGATGCAGCAGTTTGGGGTACTCATTGGTCATTGGCTCCTGTGGATGCAGGAAGAGGGAAACACTAGTTTCATTCTGTATCCAGTGCTCTGTGTGAGTATACTGGCTTGTGGTGCCCTCCACTGTCCAATAGTCTGCCAACATTCCCTGAATAGGTTCACACATGAAGAGTGGCAGCTTAGACAAGGTACCATAGGGCTACTGGAGACCATGAAACTTTCCCAGACTTGCTGCCTTCGTGGGAAGAAGGTTAAAAATGAGAAGCCCTCACCAAAAAAGGTCATTATTGCATTTAGTGCTTAAACTTAAGGGAGCGTTTAAAAATTTCTTACTCCTACAGAAATGTACAGGCCTTTAAAAGCTGTTTATAGTTGCACTCTGAAAAGTGAGTTTGCTGTTGCTCAGGAGTCCAAATTGGCTCGATGCTATTTTGTTCTTCATAAAAGAAAGAAAGACTTCCATTTAAAAAGCACCTTTCATGACCACCGGATGTCTCAAATCACTTTACAGTCAATGAAGTACCTTTTGGAATGTAGTCACTGTTGTAATGTGGGAAACGCGGCAGCCAATTTTCACACAGCAAACTCCCACATACAGCAATGTGATAATGGCCAGATAATCTGTTTTCAGTGAAGTTGATTGAAGGATAAATATTGGCCAGGACACCGGGATTAACTCCCCTGCTCTTCTTCGAAATAGTGCCATGGGATTTTTTTTTACGTCCACTTGAGAGAGCAGATGGGGCTTCGGTTTAATGTTTCATCCGAAAGATGGCACCTCTGACAATGCAGCACTCCCTCAACACTGCACTGGAGTGTCAGCCTGGATTGGTTTTGTGCTCAAGTCCCTGGAGTGGGACGGGAACCCACAAAAAGTGCAAAGAGGGCACCTTCAGCCTGGCGGAAGTGGGTTCTGTATTTTCCGCAAAGCTGCTCCTGCCCAAGGCGCCTGATTCTGAGCCGAATGTGTCCGCAGACCCATTAAGATAAGTTCACTAGCTGTGCAAGAGCAGTTTTGTTGCTGCTGAATGAAGGAATTGATTGAGTGGCTGTATGTACAGTGCGGTGACATTGGTGCCACTCCATGAAATACATATCTACGTTGCTGCACCCGCAGTGTGTACCCTCGGTTTGGACACCTCTAGTACATGCCCCACCCTTTCCATCAGGCCCTTGGTTTGAATGCAGCCTTCACTATCAGGCTAATATGACCGACCGTATCTCTTGCTTTTGACCTTATCTCTGATGCTTTATGCAATATTATAGTACATTCATCATCGCATGCACCTTGTTGAACATCAAGTGCTTAGTGCCAGAGGGTAGTAATATATTTACTGACAATGTACCTGCCAAAACCACATTTTCCCAAAATAGTCACCGTCTGTATTTCTTGCATAATGCAGTGACGGTTATATTCCCAGGAAAGTAATACATGTGCCCCGATTGCCTTGTGCCATTTTGTAGTTTACTGCTGTGTGTTTTTTCCAACAATGGTTGAGTGAGAACAGAAGGCAGAGTCTGTGCGTGTAACATTGGGAGTTAATCTGTAAAGTATAATTGAATATTTAAAAACAAAGTTACCTGCGTAACAGACTTGTTTTGAAAATTAAGACACATGAAGGTTTTAAAGGGATTGGAGCTGAATGGATGTGTTTCCACAGTATTTACAGCACAGAAACAGGCCATTCAGCCCAACAGGTCCATGCCGATGTTTATGCTCCATACAGTCCTTCTCCCAACCCTTTTCATCTAACCCCAACAACATATCCTATTGCTTTCTCCCTCATGTGTTTAACTAGCTTCCCCTTAAATGCATCTATGCCAGTCAAACTACTCCTTGTGGTAGCAAGTTCCACATTCTAACCACTTCTAGGTAAAGAAGTTTCTCCTGAATTGTCTATTGAATTTATCAATGACCATCTTGTATTAATGGGCCCTAGTTCTAGTCTCACCCGCAAATGGAAACATCTTCTCTACGTCAACCCTATCGAACACTTTCGTAATCATAACGACCTGGATCAGGTCACCCCCTCAGTCTTCTCACAAAATCGTGGCCTCACCGGCTGCGTACGAAGTGCGCCGCTCCTGGCGAGGCCTAGCAAATGCCTTTTGACGGATCGAATGTCTCTCCGCAGGCTGGACATCCGCGGGGCAGAGATTGGGCTATTTACCCAACTCTTGCCCAGCGAATGTCCTTCAAACTCTTTCACCTGGTAAAAGCAGGCATATAGCTTACTTTTACCAGCGTAAGAATTTATAAACATAGAAAAATTAAATTTAATCATTCATTTTTATATTAACAACCCTGTCCATTAAGTTTAAGTTTATTTTTAAACCTATTAAAACATAGACACATAGAAAATAGGTGCAGGAGTAGGCCATTCGGCCCTTCGAGCCTGCACCGCCATTCAATGAGTTCATGGCTGAACATGCAACTTCAGTACCCCATTCCTGCTTTCTCACCATACCCCTTGATCCCCCAAGTAGTAAGGACTACATCGAACTCCTTTTTGAATATATTTAATGAATTGGCCTCAACAACTTTCTGTGGTAGAGAATTCCACAGGTTCACCACTCTCTGGGTGAAGAAGTTTCTCCTCATCTCGGTCCTAAATGGCTTACCCCTTATCCTTAGACTGTGACCCCGGTTCTGGTCTTCCCCAACATTGGGAACATTCTTCCTGCATCTAACCTGTCTAAACCTGTCAGAATTTTAAACATTTCTATGAGATCCCCTCTCATTCTTTTGAACTCCAGTGAATACAAGCCCAGATTGATACAGTCTTTCTTGATATGTCAGTCCCGCCATCCCGGGAATCAGTCTGGTGAACCTTCGCTGCACTCCCTCAATAGAAAGAATGTCCTTCCTCAAGTTAGGAGACAAAAACTGTACACAATATTCCAGGTGTGGCCTCACCAAGACCCTGTACAACTGTAGTAACACCTCCCTGCCCCTGTACTCAAATCCCCTCGCTATGAAGACCAACATGCCATTTGCTTTCTTAACCGCCTGCTGTACCTGCATGCCAACCTTCAATGGCTCATGTACCATGACACCCAGGTCTCGTTGCACCTCCCCTTTTCCTAATCTGTCACCATTCAGATAATAGTCTGTCTCTCTGTTTTTACCACCAAAGTGGACAACCTCACATTTATCCACATTATATTTCATCTGCCATGCATTTGCCTACTCAGCTAAACTATCCAAGTCACTCTGCAGCCTCATAGCATCCTCCTCGCAGCTCACACTGCCACCCAACTTAGTGTCATCCGCAAATTTGGAGATATTACATTTAATCCCCTCGTCTAAATCATTAATGTCCAATGTAAAACACATTAAAAAAATTCTAAAAAATATAATTTTTTCTAAAACATTTAATTACATTCAATTTCAATTAGTTTTAAATATGTGTGATGGTTTTTTAAAATTTGTTGTGTATTGTTTCGGTGTTTTAGAGTGTATTCTCATTGATAGTAATGGGAGCTCGTAAAAACAGAGCTCCCATTATTACCAATGAGAATACTACATAGTGATTGGTGGTCCAGGCTCACGTGACTCCAGCATATGCGCCCGTATCTGGAAGATGTGTTCCCGTACGCTGCGCAGCGAATGGAGGCCTCCGTCTGGAATCCTACGTTCCTCCGGGACCACCAGGTATTTTCGTAGATTTTTTTCGGGTTGGAGGCGTTCGTCCGAAGGAAACCTCCGACCGCAATTTTCCTCCCAATAATTATTATTGAGTCATAAAGACATAGAAGGTGCCACATTCAATTCCCAGTGTCAATCAGGGCAATAAATTGGTGTCAGTGTCAACTTGGCAACGAGAGAAAAAGAAAGACTTGCATTTATACAGCGTCTTTCACAACCATCGGACGTCCCAAAGAGTATTGGCGAGGGGCAGAAAGCAAGGGGTAAGGCTACATGGATGTTTTTCAGATTGGCAGGATATGGACAGTGATGGAATTTCCTTTAATTTCCACTGCATAGATGACTTGACTATAAACACAAGGGAATGATAGTGAAATTTGCCAGAGATACCACATCATGGATCATGGCAAACTGGAAGGAAGGTTGCAAGATGTAGACAGATTAGAGGATTGGGTATGTAGGTGGCAGATGCAGATCACTACAGAGAAATGTACGGCATATACTCTGGGAAAAGGCAGTAAGGTATACCTTAATTGGTAAGATTTCGAGTGGAGGAACAAAGGATGTTGTTACGAGGTGAAGTCCAGGCTGAAAAGGCCATAAACAGGCAAATGATGCATAGGGACATTGAATATAAAAGCAAGGAAGTGATTTAATCTTGGAAATGGCATTGCTTGGGCCATAGTTGGAGTACCACAAGCAGTTCTGAGCGCTCACTATAGGAAGATGCACCGAAATGGATGGCATTCTCCATGACTGAGACTAGTGCCTTTTCCCTTCCAGTTGCTCTTTAACCATTCATCCAGCTCTGTGGAACTGCCCTTGCACAGTTCCCCTCCTATCTGTTCATCTAAAGAATTCTTGTCCGAGTTCCCCGGTTTTTAACCTCGGCCCTGCTTTTCGGCCTTTATGTGCTGCTCCTTGCTTATATTCGCGACAGGTACCTGATCAGTTTCCGGATATATACTGGGGACATCCAGATCTCCCACTCCTCTAGACCTCTCACGACCGGACAAGAAGCCGGGGTTGGGGGGAACTAAGCGCTACTGCTCTTTCAAAGAGCCAGTGCAGGCGAGACGGGCTGAATGGCCTCATCCTGTGCTATAAGATTCTAACTCGGAGAGGTGTGAACATTTTTTCCAACTGAACAGTACGAAGACCAGAGCCATAATTTTTGGCCACCACAAAAAATTCCCCTGTCGTCGATCCAACTTCCTCCCCGACCCCTTCCTTGGGCTCAGTCAGGCCAGGTGAAACCCTGGAATTAGGTTGAAACCAGAACTGAGCTTCAGCCCTTACATCACACCCTTACTTTCACTTCCAATTCACCGCCCACCTCTTTCCCTATTTCACCTCTACCGCCACTGAAACTCTTCTTCACTCATGAGTTGCCATTGGATCTGATTTCCCCTCCGCCCCCACCCAATGTCCTCCTCATCTGCCTCCCAACCCTCACCTTCCATAAATCTCAACTTGTGAAAGATGCATGTGCGAGTACCTGGTACCGTTTTAAGTCCTGCTTGTCCTTCATCCCTGATTATAATTGCTAAACCATCAGTGGCCGTGCCTTCAGCTGCCTGGGCCCTAAACTCTGGAACTCCCTCCCTAAACCTCTCCGCCTCTCTACCTCTCTTTCCACCTTTAAGACGCTCCTTAAAACCTACCGCTGTGACCAAGCACCTACCGTAATTTCTTCTTATGTGGCTCGGTGTCAAATTTATTTGTTTTATCTTATAACACTGCTGTGAAGCGCCTTGGGACGTTCTTACTTTAAAGGCGCTATACTAATACAAGTTGTTGTTGTTGCCCTGATTGATCTCCCTATCTCCCGGTAAATCATTTGTCTTCATCGTTAAGTACCTCATAGTCTCAGCCTCCTTCAGCCTTACAGCTCCCCCCACTTTGGCCCTCCAATTCTGGCCTTCAACTGCCTCAGCTCGAAGCTCTGCACCTCTTCTCTACCTTCAGAACAGCTCCCCACCCCCAAACTGCTCCACTTCTCCCTTCACCTTTTAAAAACCTTCCTAAAACCCATTTTAACCAACTTTATGTCACCTTTCCTAGCTCTTGACCACTGTGACTTGGTGTCTATGTTCCTTTTTATTTATTTACTTCCCTGTAAAGCGCTTTGGAACCTTTCTACATTAAAAATGCTTAACAAATTGCCCCCCCCCCCCCCCATCCTGCTGCGGTGCCCCGAGCCACCCCCACCAGGAACTCTCCAGCTTTGATCTGATTGCTGCGATCGGCGCAATACCCAGTTACAGATATGCCTTGCCGTGTGCGTTACTGTACACGGATAATCCGATGGCATGCTCTTGATTAACTGTGTGCGCTGCAACACAGATCAATCCACGACTCCATCTATATCGCAGAGGAGTGAAAGCCGACCCGGGAATATGTTTCAGTATTAATCACTGGTGGTGTCGCCTGAATGTTCTTACATTGTTGAGGATCAATATGTGCCGAAACCTGCATCCCTCCCACTCGTTCAGTAAGTCTGTGAGAACAGGGCAGCTTTCCGGGCATTGTGCGCCTTATTGATCTCACTTTTGGTACCTTGTGAGTGTATCTTCCAGGGTTTCCAAGTGCTAAAACGCACTGGCCCTCATGGGAGTCTCGACAGGATGGTCACAAGAAGGCCCCAGACCAATATCAGGTACACAGGCGCAATGATTTGGGGGTTGCGGGCGGAAAGCCAGCTGAAATGGTTCCCAATCCAATTTGTAGGCCTTGAAATTGGGTTACAGCAATTCTGTGTCAGTGTCTGTGGGGATGAGCAACTTTCCCTCATTCTGATAGGGAGAATGATAGGGCTGTGGGAAAGTGCACACGCACACTTCCCTGCTCAAAATTTATTTCGGCATGTCTGCAGCTGCGGCGAGGGATTCGTAGCCTTGCTGGGCTGTTGGCATTTGACCCAGAGGGGAGGACGTGGTACCTGCCACAATATCTGCAAGGTTGGCACCATTCGCGGGTTCCAGGAACGCACAGTTCGGGGGGGGTGGTGGGACAAACTTCAAATCACTAGCTGCAAGGCTTGGAGACAATGGGCGTGATTTGAAGAATCGAGGGATTTTGCAAACACAATGGGACAGCAGAGCGAGGCTCTACTTAACTCTAGAGGGCTGAGATTGTGTGCGACCTTGCAATGTGCCATTCCTCTCACCGGCTCTTCCCTCCTCCCCTTCTTAAGGTGCCGTTACTGCTATATACATATCGGTCCCCGAATTTATTTGCTGATTTTGGCTTTTCGGCGGCCCGGAATTGCTGTAATCCAATTTTAAGGCCTGCACATTGGGTTGGGAGCAATTTCAGCTGGCATTCCGCCACCCCCCCTCCCCCCCCCCCCCCCCCCCCTGCAACCCCCCAAATCATTGCACCTGTGTACCTGATACTGGTCTTGGCCTTATTGTGACCATCCTGTCGAGGCCTCATGCGGGCCAGTGCGTTTTAGCACATGGAAACCCTGGAAGATCCACTCGCAAGGCACCAAGAGTGAGATCAATAAGGCGCCCAATGCCCGGAAAGCTGCCCTGTTCTCACAGACTTACTGAACGAGTGGGAGGCGTGCAGGTTTTTGCACGTATTGCTCCTCAACAATGTAAGAACATTCAGGCGACACCACAGTGCTTAATACTGCAGCACATTCCCGGGTCAGCTTTCACTCCTCTGCGATATAGATGGAGCCGTGGATTGATCTGCGCCGCCCCTCAGGGCCAGTGCGTTTTAGCACGTGGAAACCGCTGGAAGATACACTCGCAAGGCACCGAGACTGAGATCAATAAGGTGCGCCGGGCCCAGGCGACAGCGTGAGTGAGGGCCTTTTGGGCCCAAAGAGTGCAGAAAGTTTGATTACGGATCACCGGAGCTGGGACAGAGATTTTGCAGTGTTTCATTTCGCACCTAGACCATGCTGGACTTGCCTCTGACTGACTGTGAGACCACAGAGATATTTTTCCTCCACCATTGAATGAATAGTATGAAGGAGCAGGGATTCCCAATGGGCAATGATTCCTTTGTTTGTCTTGTGAAGGGTTACAGCGCAGATGCACCAGAATGTTGCCAGGGCTTAAAGGGTTCAATTATGAGGACAGGTTGCACAAACTTGGTGTGTATTCCCATGTTTATAAGGTTGTGGGGTGATCTAATGGAGGTGATTAAATAGAGTACAGAGAAGCTGTTTCCTCTGGTGGGGTGAATCTAGAACAAGTGGGCACAATCTTAAAAGTAGAGTTAAAGCATTCAGGAGTGAAATCAGGAAACACTTTTCACACAAAGGGAAGTGGAAATGAGGAATGATTTCCCACAAACGGTTGTGGCAGCTAGACCAATTGCAATTTTCAAGGTCGACAGATTTTTGTTAGATAAGGTTATAAGAGTACGAGAAATAGGAGCAGGAGTAGGCCATTCGACCCCTTGAGCCTGCTCCGCCATTCAATAAGATCATGGCTGATCTACCTCAACTCCACCTTCTCGCACCATTCCCATATCCCTTGATTCCCTGAGTATCCAAAAATCTATCGATTTCTGTCTGAGCATGCACAGCCCTCTGGGGTAGAGAAATCCAAAGATTCACCACCCTCTGAGTGAAGAAATTGCTCCTCATCTCAGTCTTAAATGGCCTACCCCTTATTCTGACCCCTGGTTCTAGACTCCCCAGCCAGGGGAAACATCCTCCCTGCATCTACCCTGTCAAACCCTGTAAGAATTTTGTATGTTTCAATGAGATCACCTCTCATTCTTCAAAACTCCAGAGAATAAAGGCCTAGTTTAGTCATTCTCTCTTCATAGGACAATCCCCCCATCCCAGTCTGGCGAACCTTTGTTGCAGCCCCTAATAAAGGGATCAAGGGCAGATAAGTGTATTTGAGGTACAGATCAGATGTGATCTAATTGAATGGCGGAACAGGCTGAATGGCCAACTTCTGTTCCAGTGTTCCTACTTGTTTATCTGAGAAAAGAAGTTACTTTCTTGAGTCCACCTCCGGCACAGAAATTAAATTCCTGTCAGAAATCAATTTACCCTTATCTGATCTTGTCGTGAGATGAGCCATTCTGTGCCACTGTAACGTTTTGATCGTACTTTTATTCAAACTTGGCCATAATTCTTCCACTCTTCGGGGTTGGGGGGTGGGAGGGAGAGGTTGAACCATCAACTTCTCTTTAAGAGAGCGGCCACGTGTACAGCATCGAAATGAATCCCAGGCGTTGGATTCCAACACAGGCGTTGGACTACGCCCACAGTAAAGGATGCAGTCACCAACCCGTTTGCATTCCAGGAAAATAAAAAGGAAATGGTTTAAGGAATACTGGGCGAGTCTCGTAGAAGGGTGTATGTTGAGCAATGGCCTAGTCTCTGGCTGATTCTGGGGTTAATGATTAACCATAAAACTACCCACATAATGTTTTTCAAGCATCTATACCAACCCCCGCTCCCCAATTACATTCTATTCCTGTGCTAAGTGCCTGCGAGTGTCGGATCATGTCTCTTATCAGCAGAGAGCCAAGTGCATTGGGCCAATGTATATGTGACTTCCTTCTTGTCCTCCTCCCCACTCTCCCTCCCCCAATAAGGAGCAACTCTTTTACCAGTTTCTTCCGATTGCAAATGAGTCATGTCAGCTGTGTCACAAATTCTCACTCGCAACAGATACCCTCTTTTTTTATTCGTTCGTGGGATGTGGGCGTCGCTGGCAAGGCCGGCATTTATTGCCCATCCCTAATTGCCCCTTGAGAAGGTGGTGGTGAGCCACCTTTTTGAACCGCTGCAGTCCGTGTGGTGAAGGTGCTCCGAGAGTGCTGTTCGGGAGGGGAGTTCCAGGATTTTGACCCTGAAATTCCACTTATGGGGGAGAAAATCCCTCGACATTCTGCTGTTGTTTTCATGTGGAAATCTGGTGTTCTGGGAGCAGAGGGGCAAGGAATTGGGGCGGAGCTTATTTGCACCAGGTTTCCGTCCCCTACTGGCTCCCATGAGAACTTTGAGCGGGAAGGCGAGGGGACCCTAACCCTAAATGCAGGCCTACTGCCTGCTAACCCTCCCCACCCCATCATGATGTCACCTTTGATGGTGTGTCTGGCCAGATTCCAGGCTCCTGTAAGACCTACTTGCAAGCCTCCCAGACCAATATGTGACCCCATCCACTATGCTGGACTAAAATGGCAATCGAACCGAGAGCGATCGATTCCGGTTTGAATATGGGCCTACCAGCAAGGGTGCAGAGGGGATAAAGCAACTCCAGGCCCTCAAATCTTTGACCAGACTGGTCCGAGCTCCCTTATCCTCTCAGGTATTGGTGCCGATGCCGGCCCTGGAATATTTTAACCCAGGATTTGCAGGGTCACAGTGAGATCAAGTGGTTGCCAGCCGCACATCTGGCAGCACAATAGCGCATCCAAAATTCCTAGGCTTGTGTCTTTTTTAAAAACGATTTGTGCTATAAGGATGTGGGAGAGCCCCTGCGTAAACACACTCTTCAGTTTGGTACGGGTCTCGGCTTCGAAACCTGCTCTTTACCCGGTTGGATGAGCTCAGCCATGGATTGTGGTTGGGGACCTAAAATTGACATCCGCCATCTTGAGCGCAGGAACGGGAAAAGTCAGCCAGGGGTTCCTCCTCTTGAATGCCACCCTATGACGAATAGGAAGTGAGTACGTGTGATGGGATGTAACCATAGACGTTTAAAGCACTGAAGTAGGCCACTCGGCCCATCCTGTCTGTGCTGGATCAAGCCACCACAAATCCCAAAGCCCTGTATCCTTCTCCGCCTGAAATATTGATTCAACCTTCCCTTAAATGGGGCAATGTTCTCTGCCTCAGCCACTCCCCGTGGCAAAACGGCCCACGCTCCAACAACACGCTGCATAAAATACATTTCTGTCCTGCTGTGGTACCTTTTCAATGATTGAATAGCCCACTGGCACTTTCTGACCCGGATCACAATGGTGTGGAATTGTGCCTTCAGGAGAGGAGGAGAGGGAACAACGCTACGGGGTTGAAGAGCTTACTTGCGGCAAAGGTCAGGTGGCCAAGCCATTTGGCACTAAACAGACCCTCAGCATTTACAGAGTGTGCTGGTGGAGCTAGTTGGCACCAGCCAGCAACTTGCAGTCACCTTTGGAAGCTCTGTATTTACCTTTAATTACATGTTATCCGAGCGGGTTGTTGTAGTTCTGTGTTCTCTTGCTGAAGAATAGTCGTTACCATGACAACGTGTGCGACAAGATGCTCTGATGCTGTGCTCATGCATGGAGGAGCACGCAGTGACGCAGGAGGTGCCATTATAGAAAGTCTTGACTTTGTATAGCGCCTTTCATGCCCACCGGATAACCCAAAGCGCTTTACAGCCAATGAAGTTCTTTTTGAAGTGTAGTCACTGTTGCAATGTAGGAAACGCGGCAGCCAATTTGCGCACAGCAAGCTCCCACAAATAGCAATGTGATAATGACAAGATAATCCATGTCTTAGTGATGTTGATTAAGGAACAAATATTGGCCAGGACACTGGGGAGATCTCCCCTGCTGTTCTTCGAAACAGTGCCATAGGATACTTTCCGTCCACCTGAGAGGGCAGACGGGGCCTCGGTTTAACGTCTCATCTGAAGGACAACACCTCTGACAGTGCAGCACTCCCCTGGCACTGCACTGGAGTGTCAGCCTAGATTTTTGTGCTCAACTCTCTGGAATGGGTCTCTGCATGTTGTTTAGTGTAACAGTTTAAACTAAAAGATGAGAGTTGCCACACAGCTTGTAACTGAGCGATACGAACCAGAAAAGCTCCAGGTTCAGTCTCTCATTCCTGTTGAGTTAAGCTAGTTGGACTACAAATGGGCTATGGAAGGATGAATAGGAATCAGCTAAGTTTTCCACTCATTGCTGTCCAGGTCCAGCACCTGCTGGAAGGTGCTTCTGTGTAAAAGACACGACCAAGCTTGGCTGTGATACCTACCGACACTCACTGAAGAATGACAACTAGGCCGCAGCCTGTACCTTTTTTGGGTGAAGTTCTTGGCAGTGGATGACATTTTACTAAGTCGTTCTGTATTCATGTTCCACCTCACTTGATAAATAGTTCAACACAACAGGAGTGGACACTTGATGGTTAGTTTGTGAGCGGTAATTTGAGTTACACTTAAACGCCAGTGTATTGTAGCACCATTTACATCATCTTGGAGCAAGTCCTCAACTGGAATTTGTTACAGTGAGATCGCCGCTTTCTGTATGGCTCTTGCACGATAACTCATTTATTGAAAAACCTTGATAGAATTGAGAGCGTCTTGGGGCTTCCCTCACCAGATAAATGAAAAGCAACAATAACAGCAAAGATTACTGCCACTGTCGTTGGTGATATGATGATGCCTTTTGTTTGTATGTAAGGAGAACGTATGACATTTTCATATCACGACAACGTGCACTGTTGAAACACCCTTGCAACATGATAGATTTTGTCCTCAAATTTCTTGGGTTGTGTCTGAAGAGAGATGTGCAACACTGTGGGGAATTACTGGGCCACAGATCGACCACCAATGTGAGAATATGGAGAGCGTTTCACACAATCATATTGCACAATATAAAGTGTACTAAGTGTGAATAGTTTCCTAGAGTGGGTTGGTACCAACACTGAAGCAATCTCTCTGCCCTGCTTGCTTCTGGAATTTTTTGAGGATGTTTCCAGTAGAGTGGACAAGGGAGAACCAGTTGATGTGGTGTATTTGGACTTTCAGAAGGCTTTCGACAAGGTCCCACACAAGAGATTAATGTGCAAAGTTAAAGCACATGGGATTGGGGGTAGTGTGCTGACGTGGATTGAGAACTGGTTGGCAGACAGGAAGCAAAGAGTAGGAGTAAATGGGGACTTTTCAGAATGGCAGGCAGTGACTAGTGGGGTACCGCAAGGTTCTGTGCTGGGGCCCCAGCTGTTTACATTGTACATTAATGATTTAGACGAGGGGATTAAATATAGTATCTCCAAGTTTGCGGATGACACTAAGTTGGGTGGCAGTGTGAGCTGCGAGGAGGATGCTATGAGGCTGCAGAGTGACTTGGATAGGTTAGGTGAGTGGGCAAATGCATGGCAGATGAAGTATAATGTGGATAAATGTGAGGTTATCCACTTTGGTGGTAAAAACAGAGAGACAGACTATTATCTGAGAATGGTGACAGATTAGGAAAAGGGGAGGTGCAAAGAGGCCTGGGTGTCATGGTGCATCAGTCATTGAAGGTTGACATGCAAGTATAGCAGGCGATTAAGAAAGCAAATGGCATGTTGGCCTTCATAGCGAGGGGATTTGAGTACAGTGGCAGGGAGGTGTTATTACAGGTGTACAGGGCCTTGGTGAGACCACACCTGGAATATTGTGTACAGTTTTGGTCTCCTAACTTGAGGAAGGACATTCTTGCTATTGAGGGAGTGCAGCGAAGGTTAACCAGACTGATTCCCGGGATGGCGGGACTGACATATCAAGAAAGACTGGATCAACTGGACTTGTATTCACTGGAGTTCAGAAGAATGAGAGGGATCTAATAGAAACGTTTAAAATTCTGACGGGTTTAGACAGGTTAGATGCAAGAAGAATGTTCCCAATGTTGGGGAAGTCCAGAACCAGGGATCACAGTCTAAGGATAAGGGGTAAGCCATTTAGGACCGAGATGAGGAGAAGCTTGTTCACCCAGAGAGTGGTGAACCTGTGGAATTCTCTACCACAGAAAGTTGTTGAGGCCAATTCACTAAATATATTCAAAAAGGAATTAGATGTAGTCCTTACTACTAGGGGGATAAAGGGGTATGGCGAGAAAGCAGGAATGGGGTACTGAAGTTACATGTTCAGCCATGAACTCATTGAATGGCGGTGCAGGCCCGAAGGGCCGAATGGCCTACTCCTGCACCTATTTTCTATGTTTCTATGTTTCTGCTCTCTCTGCCAAACTTGTGGGCTGTGATGCATGACCTGAAAGAAAACCTTTGGGTTCATAAGAACATAAGAAATAGGAGCAGGAGTAGGCCACCTGGCCCCTTGAGCCTGCGCCACCACTTAATAAGATGATAGCTGATCTGATCCACTTCCCTACCCGCTCCCCATAACCCTTCACTCCCCTTATCGCTCAAAAATCTGTCCATCTCTGCCTTAAATATATTCAATGACCCAGCCTCCATAGCTCACTGGGGCAGAGAAGTCCATAGATTTACAACTCTCTGAGGGAAGAAATTCCTTCTCATCTCAGTTTTAAATGGACGGCCTCTTATTCTGAGACTATGTCCCCTAGTTTTAGTTTACCCTATGAGTGGAAATATCCACCTTGTCGAGCCCCCTCATTATCTTATATGTTTCGATACGATCACCTCTCATTCTTCTGAACTCCAATGTATATAGGCTCAACCTATCTTCTTAAGTCAACCCCCTCATCTCCGGAATCAACCCAGTGAACCTTCTCTGAACAGCCTCCAATGCAAATATATCCTTCCTTAAATACGGAGACCAAAACTGTACGCAGTACTCTAGGTGTGGCCTCACCAATACCCTGTACAGTTGTAGCAGGACATCTCTGCTTTTATACTCTATCTCCCTTGCAATGAAGGGCAACATTCCATTTGCCTTCCTGATTACTTGCTGTACCTGCATACTCACTTTTTGTGTTTAATGCACAAGGACCCCCAGGTCTCTCTGTACTGTTCATCTTGCCCCTCCCTTCCCCCCATGATTACTCTCCCTCTTTCTCTCTCACACGCATTCTCTCTTGCTCGTGCACGCTCTTTCACTCATTAACTCACTCTCTCTCACTCTCGCACTCTCTCTCTCTTACACTAGTTTTCTCTCGTTCTTACACTCACTCTCTCTCGCTCTTTTTCACTCTGTCACTCTCGTTCTCTCTCACACTCACTCACAATGTAAAACTATCATTTTTACAACATTCAGCTCTGCAAATAGAAGATACATCTGATTTTTTTTTTAAAGGTCCTTTTTAACAAGCATATAAAGCTGCTTTGTGAGATGTGCAGGTAGAGCTAACCTGAATCTGCTTTTCTGACTCATCCTGCTCATATTTGTGGTTTGATGTTTGGTATTTCTCATTCTTCTGCTCACCGACAGGATGTAGCTGCTTAACAATGAAGTCGAGGTTTTAAAAAAAACACGTTTTGCTTCTCTGGTTTTGAGAGGAAGAACTTTACAGGGGATGCACCAAAGACGGGGTGATTAGGTGGACAACCACGTGCCCATGTGCTCCTAAGCTTAAATAAAGGGGACTACAAAGATATGAGGGCAGAGTTGGCTAAAGTAGACTGGGGAAAATAGACTAAAGTATGGGACGGTTGAAGGGCAGTGGCAGACATTTAAGGAGATACTTCATAACTCGCAACAAAAATATATCCTAATGAGAAGGAAAGACTGTAAGAGAAGGCTTAACAGTCTGTGGCTAACTAAGGAAATAAGGGAGGGTGTCAAATTGAAAACAAAGGCATACAATGTGGCGAAGACTAGTGGGAGGACAGAGGATTGGGAAATTTTTAAAAGCCAGCAGAGAACAACTGAAAAAATGATTGAGAGGGAAGATAGATTATGAAAGTAAACTAGCACGAAATATAAAAACAGATAGCAAAAGTTTCTACAGGTACATAAAAAGGAAAAGAATAGCTAAAGTAAATTTTGGTCCCCTGCAGGATGAGACCGGGGAATTAATAATGGAGAACAGGGAAATGGCAGAGACGTTGAACAAATATTTTGTATCAGTCTTCACGATAGAAGACACTGAAAACATCCCAATAGTGGATAATCAAGGGGCTATAGGTAGGGAAGAACTTCTTACAATCATGATCACAAATGAAGTAGTACTGGATAAAATAATGGGACTAAAGGCAAACAAATCCCCTGGACCTGATGCCTTACATCCTAGGGTCTTAAGAGAAGTGGCTGCAGAGATAATGGATGCATTGGTTGTAATCTACCAAAATTCCCTGGATTATGGGGAGGTCCCAGCAGATTGGAAAATCGCAAATGTAACGCCCCTATTTAAAAAAGGAGGCAGACAAAAGGCAGGAAACTATAGACCAGTTAGCCTAACATCTGTCGAAAAATGCTGGAGTCCATTATTAAGGAAGCAGTAGCGGGACATTTAAGAAGATATTTCATAACTCACAACAAAAATAACAGATTTGGAAAAGCATGATTCAATCAAACAGAGTCAGCATGGTTTTATGAAAGGGAAATCAAGTTTGACAAATTTGCTGGAGTTCTTTGAGGATGTAACGAGCAGGGTGGATAAGGGGGAACCAGTGGATGTGGATTTTCAGAAGGCATTTAATAAGGTGCCACATAAAAGGTTACTGCACAAGATAAAAGCTCACAGGTTGGGGGTAATATATTAGCATGGATAGAGGATTGGCTAACTAACAAAAACAGAGAGTCAGGATAAATGGGCCACTTTCCGGTTGGCAAACAGTGACTAGTGGGGTGCCGCAGGGATCAGTGCTGGGTCCTCAACAATTTACAATCTATATTAATGACTTGGATAAAGGAACCGAATGTAATGTAGCCAAGTTTGCTGATGATGCAAAGATGTATGGGAAAGCAAATTGTGAGGAGGGCACAAAAAATATGAAAGGGGTATAGACAGGCTAAGTGAGTGGGCAAATATTTGGCAGATGGAGTATAATGTGGGAAAATGTGAGGTTATCCACTATGGCAGAAATAATAGAAAAGCAAATTATAATTTAAATGGAGAAAAATTGCAAAGTGCTGCAGTACAGAGAGACCTGGGGGTCCTTGTGCATGAAACACAAAAAATTAGTATGCAGGTACAGCAAGTAATCAGGAAGGCAAATGGAATGTTGACCTTTACTGCAAGGGGAATAGAGTATAAAAGCAGAGAAGTCCCGCTACAACTGTACAGGGTATTGGTGAGGCCACACCTAGAGTACTGTGTACAGTTTTGGTCTCCGTATTTAAGGAAGGATATAATTCATCGGAGGCTGTTCAGAGAAGGTTCACTAGGTTGATTCCAGAGATGAGGGGGTTAACTTATGAAGATAGGTTGAGTAGGCTGGGCCTATACTCACTGGAGTTCAGAAGAATGAGAGGTGATCTTATCGAAACATATAAGATAATGAGGGGGCTCGACAAGGTGGATGCAGAGAGGATATTTCCACTCATGGGGGAAACTAAAACTAGGGAACATAGTCTCAGAATAAGTGGCGCCCATTTAAAACTGAGATGAGGAGAAATTTCTTCTCAGAGGATTGTAAATCTATGGAATTCTCTGCCCCAGCGAGCTGTGGAGGCTGGGTCATTGAATATATTTAAGGCAGAGATAGACAGATTTTTGAGCGCTAAGGGATTAAAGGGTTATGGGGAGCAGGCAGGGAAGTAGAGCTGAATCCATGATCAGATCAGCCATGATCTTATTGAATGGCGGAGCAGGCTTGAGGGGCCAAATGGCCTAATCCTGCTCCTATTTGTTATGTTCTTATGTTCTTATGAATTGCCTCAGGATTGGTGTGCATGTGCAATGAGGAGATGGGTTAACGCACATGATGGGGTTGCTTTATTTGTGGCTAGCTGTAGTAATAATCTTGTGAGCTCCTGCTGCTCCAACTAAGAATTGCGCTTCTTGGAAATTTGGTTAACGGTTCAACAATGTGTGAGACTGGCTCAGTTGGTAGCACTCTCGCCCTCCTGAGTCAGAAGGTTGTGATCTCAATCCCCACAGTCAGGATTTCAGCAGATCGAACTGCCCAGTGCCCAGGATTTTGCTACACTATCGGAGGTGCTCAACCGAGCCCTGTCTGCCTGTTCTGATGGTTCAGGCTGGAAATGGAACACTTCAAAGAGCAGGGAGTGCTCCCAGTTTCCGCGCCACCACTGCGTAACTAGCCATTTGTCTCCTGGATGTCTGTGGGATCTTGCTGTGCACAAATATACCGCCACAACAGCCTCCACAACAACCATTGCACTTCAAAGCCAGTCTATGGGGGGGCCTTTGTGAGGTTTCTGAGAAACGTCATGAATTTCTGTGTAAATTGAGGCTTTCTTTTCTTTATTGAAAAAAACCACGAGGATGTCGGGGGTGGGGGGGTGGGTGTGGTGCGGGGGGGAAGGGGTGGGAGTGGTGGTGGTGGTGGAAAGAGGCCAATACTCAGCACACGATGCGTGGATATGAATCTCATTATATAACACAGGATCTTAAAACCTCCGAGATCTCTTTCACTGATGGGCCTCTCTCGAAACCACTTTCTCTTCTCCTTCCTGATCCACATCCCCTTGACAGTCCAAACCCAATCTGTGTTCTGCCCTTGGGAAAACCTCTCTGAGCAGCACTTGGCAAACTCCAAACTTTCACTTCTGGGATGTGAAAACTGCACGATATTAAACCCCTTGTTAATCACCTCCATGACTGCCTCACCACCATCTTTCATGGACTTGTCCCCATTAGATTTTGCACGGCCTCTCACTGTTCTTCTCGATCTCTCCATTTCAACTGATTGATATGGAGTCTGAGATGAATCACAATTTCCTACACTTTAATATAACCATCCTTTTCAGCTGTTGTCAGCTCCCTTGTGCCTCCGCCCTCGACTCCATTCACCTCCCCAAGCGCCATCTCTGGCCAGGCTGGCTGTTGCGGGTCAACCCTGTGTTGTTTGATCCAGCGTTGAGATTCCTTCTCCACTTCTACTTTGTTAATGAGAATGCTGCCTTCAACAATGGAGCACTGCCAGAATCCATCCCTAATTCTTTCCCCAGCAGTCCAGACTCTTATCCATGCCGTGGATATCAAGGCTCCAATCCCCGATATTTATCGCTCACCCTTGAACAGCCTTGCTCTGATTTTAAGCTTAACCCCCCCCCCACCCCTTGTTCTGGACTCTCCCAATTTCCCAAAGATATAGGTCACAAAGATAAATCAATTTGGGAAGGGAGGATGATGAATTCTCTCTCGCTCCCAACTGCTTCCGCAAGAGGCTGAGCAGACGCCCAGGTCATCATCGTAGGCAGTCCCTCGGAATCGAGGAGGACTTGCTTCCACTCTAAAAATGAGTCCTTAGGTGGCTGACAGTCCAATACGAGAACCACAGTCCCTGTCACAGGTGGGACAGACAGTCGTTGCGGGAAAGGGTGGGTGGGACTGGTTTGCCGCACGCTCCTTCCGCTGCCTACGCTTGATTTCTGCATGCTCTCGCCGACAAGACTCGAGGTGCTCAGCGCCCTCCCAGATGCACTTCCTCCACTTAGGGCGGTCTTTGGCCAGGGACTCCCAGGTGTCGGTGGGGAGTGCCCAGGTAGTGAAATGAGGATACTGCACAGAGCTTTCCACTGGGCTGGCCCTCATGGCATTGCATGCAAGCCAGTCTGGGGAGAGGTGTTGGGGCAAAGGAAGAGGATGAATATGTGCATCCTCACAAGAGGGTATATGCACTCTGTGTTAAAAAAACTGATGATAATTGCTGCCCCTCTGATTCATTGGCCTCTCTTTCCCCCAAACAGCTCCCCGCGGGGGCTGCGCTGGTACCTCTTCCCCTGAACGCAACTGCTGCCGGCTGACAGGAAACAACCCAGCCCACAGCCAAGTGCTGACTACAGCTGGCTCGCACAGAGCTTGCTGACATCTTGCCCGCCCTGCGCTTGCAGTTGTTCGCACCTCTCGCGTTCACACACACCGCAGAGCAGCCATGCTGCTTACCAACTTCCTTTCGGTGCTGCTTGAAATATGACTTACAAAGTTTCATAACCAAACAATTTGCTGCCGTACGAGAAACCATCTTCCACTGTTCTTAGAAACCTGTCAAAACACTCCGTTTACTGTGGAGAAGATGTCTCACAGTGCACCTGCTAGAAACTGAAGAGCACAGAATGAGACAAAGCCATTCAGCCCATCACTTGGTACTATTTTGAGACTTGAAAAAGCAGCTTTTCATTGTTTCCCCCAGCTGCGTGCCCATATCCCACCAGCTCCCAATGGATTAGAAAGAAGAAGAAAGAAAGACTTGCATTTATATAGCGCCGTTCACAACCACTGGATGTCTCAAAGCGCTTTACAGCCAATGAAGTACTTTTGGAATGTAGTCACTGTTGTAATGTAGGAAACGCGGCAGCCAACCTGCGCACAGTAAGCTCCCACAAACAGCAATGTGTGATATTGACCAGATAATCTGATTTTTGTTATGTTGATTGAAGGATAATTATTGACCAGGGCACCGGGGACAATTCCTCTGATCGTCTTCGAAATAGTGCCAATGGGGTCTTTTATGTCCACCTGAGAGAGCAAACGGGGGCTTGGTTTTACGTCTCTTCCGAAAGGCACCTCCGACAGCACAGCACTCCCTCAGCACTGCACTGGGAATGTTGGCCTGAATTTTTTTTTATTATGTGCTCAAGTACCTGGAGTGGGATTAGGAACTTTTCCAATCCCTTTTGAAGGCTCCCCTGATAAATTGATCAAATGAGATAAAATGCCTGGTATAATACTAACCAGCAGGCTTCGAAACTGGATCCCTAATTTGATGCTGAGTTAGCCAATCTCCGTTGGGTTGCGACATTTGATCTCAGTGGTCCTGCCCAAGGAAGGAAGGAAGGGCGAACTGGCTCCTGCTGTTGATAAATGTCTCCTTTCTAGAAAGGACATGGGTGCGTGTCGTGCCAGGGCAGCAGGCAGGCTCATCCTCGATGGGGTATGGCGAGAAAGCAGGAACGGGGTGCTGAAGTTGCATGTTCAGCCATGAACTTATTGAATGGCGGTGCAGGCTAGAAGGGCCGAATGGCCTACTCCTGCACCTATTTTCTATGTTTCTATGTTTCTATGCCCCTCACACGTGGGAAAAGCCTGCTGCTGCTCACTGTCTGGGCTCAGGCGTGGAGAGCAGGCGCTCGGGTGAAGGTACCCGTGGAACTATAGCTCCAGTTAAACTCAGCACCTCTTCGGGAGAAATGCAGCTCTCTGTTCTGCAGCACATAGGCTGTTCTCAGACGGTGAGCATTGACATGGACCTCCTGCCAGCGGTCCCTGGATAACGATCGTGAATGGGAATATCTAACTGATCTTTACTCCACACAGCCAATTTCCTAAGGAAGGATAAACTTGCCATACTTGCAACGAGGGTTCACCAGACTGATTCCTAGGATGGGGGAAATGTCCTTTGAGGAGAAATTGAGTAGACCAGACCTATATTCTCTAGCGTTTAGAGGAATGAGAGGTGATCTCATGGAAACATACAAAATTCTTACAGGGCTTGACAGGGTAGATGCAGGGAAGAGGTTTCTCCTAGCTCGGGAGTCTAGAACCAAGGCTCACTGTCTCAGAATAAGGTGTTGGCCATTTAGGACAGGGACGAGGAGAAACTTCTTCATGCAGAGGGTTGTGAATCTTTAAAATTCTCTAGCCCCAGAGTGCTGTGGAGGCTCTTTCTTTGAGTATATTCAAGACAGAGATCAATAGATTTTTGGATATTAAGGGATATGGGGACAGTGCAGGAAAGTGGAGTTGAGGTAGAAGATCAGCCATGATCTCATTGAATGGAGGAGCAGGCTCGAGGAGCCGAATGTTCAATTGTGGTCAATTGTATTTTCTTCACCATTGCAAGTTTCCGTTCAACTGTTGTAGGATATTGAAGGATAGATTCTAAGGGCCCAAGTTTCCACACGCGCCTAGAACGGCGCAGTCCCGACCTGGACGCCCGTTTTTCACGCCACAAAGTGCGCCTAAAAAAATCCTCCGTATTCTCCACCTCCCTGCAGGTCCTCTGGCCCTCGGCGCAGCCAGCACGAGCTGTGGGGGGGCGGAGCCAGGTCCCTGCACTGAAAACAATGCCGGGACCTCTGCACATGCGCGCTACAGTGGGCACGCAAGTGCAGTAGCTCCAGGCGCCGAACTGTGTGGGAGGGGCCCGAAGCACGCAGCCCCTAGCCCTGACCCAATGGCCTCACTGGGGCTGCGTGAATAAGGCTCCTCCCACGGCCAGCTCCTGCTTCCTCCCCCCTCCCCCGACCAGACCCGACACCCGCTCCCCCCCCCCCCCCCCCCCACTGCCTCCGGACCAGATCCGCTCCCCCCCCCCCCCCCCGACTGGACCCGGCTCGACCCGACCCGCGCTCCTGTTCCCGCTCCGCCCCCCCCGACTCGACCTGACCTGCGCTCCTGTTCCCGCTCCGCCCCCCCCCCCCCGACTGGACCCAACCCGACCCGCACTCCTGTTCCCGCTCTCCCCCCCCCCCCCCCCCCTTGACTGGACCCAACCCGACCCGCGCTCCCGCCCCTCGACCCAACCCGACCCCCTCCCCCACTGGACCCGACCCGACCCAACTCCCGCTCCCGGACTGGATCCGACCTGACCTCCCCCCTCCCTCCCTCTTCCCCCCCCCTCCCTCCCTCTCTCTCCCCCCCCTCCCTCTCCCCATCCTCCCTCCCTCTCCTCCCCCCTACCTCCCCCCTCTCCTCCCCCCTACCTCCCTCTCCTCCCCCCTCCCTCCCTCTCTCCCCCCCTCCCTCCCTCTCTCTCCCCCTCCCTCCCTCTCTCTCCCCCTCCCTCCCTCCCTATCTCTCCCCCTCCCTCCCTCCCTCTCTCTCCCTCTCCCTCTCCCTCTCTCTCCCCCTCCCTCCCTCTCTCTCCCCCTCCCTCCCTCTCTCTCCCCCTCCCTCACTCTCTCTCCCCCTCCCTCCCTCCCTCTCTCTCCCCCTCCCTCCCTCTCTCTCCCCCCCTCCCTCTCTCTCCCTCCCTCTCTCTCCCCCCTCTCCCTCCCTCTCTCTCCCCCCCTTCCCTCCCTCTCTCTCCCCCCCCCCTCCCTCTCTCTCTCTCCCTCCCTCCCCCCGAACCGAACCGAACCTCCCCGATCCGACCCAACGCCACCTACCTGTAAATCTGGTGCTGGGGACGGGCCCTGCCTGAAGTCTCGGGCCGGCCCGTTCAGCCTTCGGTCCCGAAAGGCCTGCCTGAAGCACTTTCACACAGGTCGGAAGATGGTTTATTTAATCTTTTCTTTGCTTATAAATGTTTATTCAGGTTGGATTTATTTGTATAATATTTGTATAAGTATAAATAAGGATTTATTATAGAATTTAATGAGTTCCCTTCCCCCCCCCCTCCCCCCACCTCGTTCTGGACGCCTAATTTGTAACCTGCGCCTGATTTTTTAATGTGTAGAACAGGTTTTTTCAGTTCTACAAAAATCTTCACTTGCTCCATTCTACTTTAGTTTGGAGTACGTTTTCACTGTGGAAACTTTCAAATCAGACGTCAGTGGCCGGACACGCCTCCTTTTGAAGGAAAAATTCTGTTCCAAAGTAAAACTGTTCTACCTGACTAGAACTGCAGAAAGAAAAATGTGGAGAATTGCGATTTCTAAGATAGTCCGTTCTCCACCAGTTGCTCCTAAAAATCAGGTGCAAATCATGTGGAAACTTGGGCCCTAAATGTCATGTTAAACAAGTCCTCTTAAAAAATCCCCAGTCATCACTACACTAGTGTATATGTCAAGTGCATCAGAGGACACCTTGACCATAAGGCCACAAGTTCTGATTCTTGTGGTGTGTTTCAGCAGCAAATGAACTGAGGCAAGTGCGGAGATTGTGCAATGTTATGAAGGTGGAAATAGGCAGTCTGGTGATGGGGAGGATATGGGGTTCGGAAACTCGGCTCGGGTTCAAAACGGGGCATCACGGTTGCGGGGAGTCTGCTTCAGCCTCAGATAGTGGCCAGGGAGGGGGATGGAATCGGTGGCTGGAGAGCGGAGTTTGTGGCGGGTCCCAATATTTAATTGGAGGATACTTCTCGTCTAATACCAGATGGTGGACAGGCAGCGTGACAAATCCGAAGCAGTGGAGGGGTTGAGTTAGTTAGAGCTGCAGTTAGGGCCATCGGCTCTCAACAGGCAGGTCTGGCATGTCTGGCACAGCCACTGGTGACCTCAGGGCAAGCTTGTTGGATTCAATAAGGCCACCCGCCTTGAACACCCAGTTTAAAAATAAAGGCTGTCCTTGGCAAACGTGGCAAGTTAACTCTGAAGATAATCCTGGGCGCGTGGGACCCTTGTGTTACTTAGAACGTGCCTTTGGTCAGTGTCTGTAGGGTACATGTTTCCCATAAGGCATACCTCACGTCAAAGGTCCCTTTAAGCAGTGTGGCCGCGCAGCGCTCTGGAGGTCCCACTCAGCCGGCTCGCCGGCTATTAAATAGAATAAAAACGCGCATGCGCAGAATTTTGAATGAGCCACACAGCCAGTTAAAGGGGCCATGCAGACCCCCAAAAATTTGAGGGAACTTTGCCTCACGAAGAATTGGATTGGATTGAAGGCAGCACAGACAGGCAAGTACAAGGTCTCCGTTGGGGAGGGCAAAAAAATAGTAATATATAAGATGATATACTTAAAACAAATCATATAATAAAGTACTTTTTGAAGTGCAATGCTTGCTATGTAAGCAAAATGGGATGATGCTTATCTGCTTCTGCGTTTTATGTTACTATATTAAAACAGGAAGGCTGGCTGGGTGGGGGAAGGGATGGTATTTAGGAGCTCGGAGTCAGAGGTCACCAGCTTGAGTACACAGTTAGTGCACTCCTGTATTCCATCACTGCTACAGGCTAACCTGAAAGAAGAGAGTTGGGATTATCGACAGCTGTAAGCTGCTTGCTCACCCACAGACACACCAGGCAATGTGCATCGCTGGGGGGAAGGGAGGGCAGAGCGGGAGGCAGGGCCTTTTGAAGGGCTGTAATTGCTGTTTGCAATGGATGGGGATTCTAAGGATCTGACGGCCAGTCGCTGTTATGTAGATGTTTGGTCAGAAAATTATGTTTTGGGAAAAAGGGTAAATCTTGGCATCAGTTGACAAGCTGGCCCGACGATTTATAACTTCACATCGATGGTGCCACTATCACAGATCACGTAAAGGTGAACCAGCAGGCCTATCGACCATCCCAACCCCCTCATGACCCTCAGTCCCTAACCCAATCCTCCCTACCCCTCCCGACCATCCCTACCCTCCCTAACCCTCTCCCAATCCTCCCTACCCTACCCAACTATCGTTACCCCCTCCCTACCCTTTCCTAGCACTCCCTACCCTTTTCTAACACTCCCTCCCCCTCCCTCGCCCCTCCCAGCCCTCCAGTTGCAAAAACTCGGGACGGATCAAGCTGCACATTATAAGACACGTGCACTTCATTTTTTGTCACCAGACTAACCACAGTTTAATTACTTCCTCCTTGAGCTGCTTCTGTCTCTCAGAATGTGCTCAATTAGAAAGTGTTGAATCTCTAACGACTGGAGTTGAATTTCTTCCTTCCTCTTGCAGACTAGAGAAATGGCTGCATTTGTTAGTTTTAAGTTATTAATATGTCAAAGTCACTGTGGATGGTTTTAAATAGAAAGCACCTGGATTATTCTTGAGTGCCCTCTCACCACCCGCCCCTGAGGCGGCAGGGAGTTGGGGCCCAGCCTATCTATTTGGTAACTAAGGGCATGATGTATTTCGTAACTCAGGGCATGACTGGGGCACAGGGAAGAGAGAAAAATGCTAATGTGGTGGTGAGGCTCACTGGAACTGAGCTTTCATTTCAAGAGGAACCAATGGTACCGGGGATAACTCTCCGGCCCTTCTTCGCATTGTGCCATGGGATCTTTCACACCCAGCCTCAGTTTAACGCCCCAGCCGAAAAGCCTTCAAGATCAATTGCACTATGAATCCCGACCCCACCACATTACAGAAATGGCCCTTATTAAAAGTCACAAATGACATTCCTTGTGACTGTCGCCGTGATAAACTATCCCTCCTCACCCTTCTCGACCTGTCTGCAGCCTTCAACACAGTTGATCACACCGTCCTCCTCCAACGCCTGTCCTCCGTCGTCCAGCTGGGTGGAACTGCCCTTGCTTGGTTCCATTCTTATCCATTAATTGTAGCCAGAGAATTGCCTGTAACGGCGTCCCTTCCCATTCCCACACCGCAACCTCTGGAGACCCCCAAGGATCTATCCTTGGCCATCTTCTATCTCATCTATCTGCTGCCCCTCGGCGATATCACCTGAAAACACATCAGATTCCACATGTACGCTGATGGCACTCAGCTCTATCTCACCTTTAGACCCCTCCACTACCTCTAACATTGCTTATCTAACATCCAATATTGGATGAACAGAAATTTCCTCCAACTAAATATTGGGAAGACTGAAGCCATTGTCATTGGTCCCCTGACAACTGTTTCCGTCCCTGGCAACTGTCTAAAGCTGAGCCAGACCGTTTGCAACATTGGGTGTTGTGTTTGACCCTGAGATGAGCTTCCGGCCACATAGCCTACTTCCACCCAGTAACATCGCCCGACTCCGTTCCTGCCTCAGCTCATCTGCTGTTACCTCTAAACTTGACTACTCCAATGGTCTCCTGACCGGCCTCCCATCTTCCACCCTACATAAACTTGCGCTCATCCAAAGCTCTCCTACCGTATCTTAACTCACTACAATCTCGTTCACCCATCACCCCTGTGCTTTCTGACGTACACTGGCTCCTGGTCCGGCAGTGCCTCAATTTTAAAAACCTTATCCATTTCAAATCACTCCATGGCCTCGCTCTTCCCTGTCTCTGCAACCATCTCCAGCCCTACAAGCTTTTGAGTTCTCTGCGCTCCTTGCATTGGAGGCTGTTCAGAAAAGGTTCACAAGGTTGATTCCGGAGATGAGGGGGTTGACTAATGAAGATAGGTTGAGTAGGCTGGGCCTATACACATTGGAGTTCAGAAGAATGAGTGGTGATCTTATCAAAACATATAAGATAATGAGGGAGCTCAACAAGGTGGATGCAGAGAGGATATTTCCATTCATAGGGGAAACTAAAACTAGGGGACATAGTCTCAGAATAAGGGGCCGCCCATTTAAAACTGAGATGAGGTGGAATTTCTTCTCTGAGGGTTGTAAATCTGTGGAATTCTCTGCCCCAGAGAGCTGTGGAGGCTGGGTCATTGAATATATTTAAGGCGGAGATAGACAAATTTTTGAGCGATAAAGGAGTGAAGGGTTATGGGGAGCGGGCAGGGAAGTGGAGCTGAGTCCATGATCAGATCAGTCATGATCTTATTAAATGGTGGAACTGGCTCGATGGGCCAAATGGCCTACTCCTGCTCCTATTTCTTATGTTTTATTCTGGCCTCTTGCGCATCCTTGATTTTAATCGCTTCATCATCGGTGGCCGTTAGCTGCCTGGGCCCCAAGCTCTAGAATTCCCCTCCTAAACTTCTCCGCATCTCTACCTCTCTCTCCTTTAAGATACTCCTTAAAACCTACCTCTTTGACCAAGCTTTTGGTCATCTGTCTTGATATCCCCTTCTGTGGTTCGGAGTCAAAAATGTTTTTATTGATATCGCTGTCGTTAAGTGTCTTGGGATGCTTTGCTACATTAAATGTGCTATATAAATGCAAGTTGTTGCTACTAACTGAGCCACGGCCTATGCTACCATTTACTTTGGGTTAATGGGCTCCTTCCCACAGGCATTTGCATCGAGTAAAAGGTGGAGCCGGCCTGGTGTGTCTTTGGGATTAGGGAAACTAAATTGAGAAAATTTTCTTACCACAGAGTCCAAACTGATGCAGTCCTGATTCTGAGTCTAGCTCACATATTGGCCCCTGTTTCATCAGAATATGAATTCTAATCTAATTCTGAAATCATATGAGGAGGATTTGGTGACATAAGAACATAAGAAGAGCAGGAGTAGGCCATTTGACCCCTTGAGCCTGCTCCGCCATTCAATAAGATAATGGCTGATCTGATCTTGGCCTCAACTCCACTTCCCTGCCCGCTCCCCAAAACCCTTGACTCCCTTATCAGTCAAAAATCTACCTCCACCTTAAATATTTTCAATGACCCAGCCTCCACAGCTCTCTGGGGTAGACAATTCCAAAGATTCACGACCCTCTGAGAGAAGAAATTCCTCCTCATTTCTGTTTTAAAAAGGCGACCCCTTATTCTGAAACGATGCCCCCTAGTTTTAAGATTCCCCCACGAGGGGAAACATCCTCTCTGCATCTACCCTGTTGAGCCCCCTCAGAATCTTATATGTTTCAATAAGATCACCTCTCATTTTTCTAAACTCCAGTGAATATAGGCCCAACCTGCTCAAACTTTCTTCATAACACGGTGACACGGTGGATTAGTACACAGGTCTTTCAGTTGTGGGACCTGCCTTTGATTCCAGTCCAGGGCAATGGGATGAAAGTTTTCTCTGTCTATAGGCTATAATGATCCTATTTGAAATGAGTTTAACAAGCCTAGACCGAGTCCCCACTTGGGTCCATTGCATTTAACGACCCCTAATTTGGGACTAAATTGGCAATCTCACTCCGACATGACAGGATGGCTGATGTGTGTGGGGGGGAAGTGGGGGGAAATGGAAAATGTTGCATCAGAGCAATAGGAAGTGCCTTTCTGACGTAAAGGGCTAAGGCACATCGTTGGGGCTGAGTCGATGGAATTTAACTGTTTGTGCTCAACTCATGATGTTGACCCTGAGCACCCAGTGTTCCATTCCCTAATGCACGTGTCGCTTATCTTGATGAGCACAGAGGAAAAACCGAGCGTGTCTTTTCTTTGTAAAGGCCGCTTCTTTGCTCCTCGTATTTTTAGGCCGAGTCGACGTTTTGGATTTCCGTGGTGGGAAGACACTGCCTTTATTGGGTGATTCAAAGAAAAACCTCCTGCGTTTCGAAAGGCAGGCGCTCTCAAAGATGTCATAGAAAATTGTGCCTTTGCTTACATCATCAATATTAAGTCACGTTTTGATCGGGCAGGAAAACAGAAGGGACTTTCTTGCAACTGTCCCAACGCATTCCATTAAAGATTCATTATAACTCATGGAATCAGGAGGCTCCGTCCCACATTACTATATCGGGTGAAGCCCCCTGTGTCGTCACGATGTTAAAATATAGGAACGCGGGGGCAATGGGCTGACATCCAGTAAAGTACTGATAAACCGTTCGATTAAGAATGGCGGAGCACGCCTTGGGGACAAAAAGGTTAAGGAGGTACGAGAAACCACAGATGACGGAGAAAGGGATGGCGTAGATGAGGGAAAAGAAGAGATCATGGCTGTGGGGTGACATCCTCAACCTGATGAGGGAAAGAAAGAAAGAAAGACTTCGATTTATACAGCGCCTTTCCTGACCACCGGACGTCTCAAAGCGCTTTACAGCCAATGAAGTACGTTTGGAGTGCAGTCACTGTTATAATGTAGGAAATGCGGCTGCCAATTTGTGCACAAGCAAGCTCCCACAAACAGCAATGTGATAATGACCAGATAATCTGTGGAGGAAAGAAATGGGTGAATGTGTTACTGTGCCTTTAAGAATGCACTTTCAATGTGGTGAGTTTGAGTTGGTCTGCAAAGTGTTCTGGTTGTACCCGACCGGTTTCTTTGGAAGCAAGTCATCAGGAGGAGCCAAGTCTGCTCTCTTCCGATGCAATCCGATCCCGTTCCCTTGGTGAACGGTTGTAAGTGCCAGATGTGATAAAAGTATAATAGCACCGATATCTGGCCCCCTAGGTGATGGTGGAACTTGTTTGTTTAAGGGCTCACCTTTCTCAAATATTAATTTATCTGCTGCTCCAAATTAGGAAGGCCTGTAGGTAACATTAAGGAGAAGGCCTATCTTTGTGAACGACGGATGACACTAAGTTGGGTGGCAGTGTGAGCTGCGAGGAGGATGCAATGAGGCTGCAGAGTGACTTGGATAGGTTAGGTGAGTGGGCAAATACATGGCAGATGAAGTATAATGTGGATAAATGTGAGGTTATCCACTTTGGTGGTAAAAACAGAGAGACAGACTATTATCTGAGAATGGTGACAGATTAGGAAAAGGGGAGGTGCAACGAGACCTGGGTGTCATGGTACATCAGTCATTGAAGGTTGGCATGCAGGTACAGCAGGCGGTTAAGAAAGCAAATGGCATGTTGGCCTTCATAGCGAGGGGATTTGAGTACAGGGGCAGGGATGTGTTACTACAGTTGTACAGGGCCTTGGTGAGGCCACACCTGGAGTATTGTGTACAGTTTTGGTCTCCTAACTTGAGGAAGGACATTCTTGCTATTGAGGGAGTGCAGCGAAGGTTCACCAGACTGATTCCCGGGATGGCGGGACTGACATATCAAGAAAGACTGGATCAACTGGGCTTGTATTCACTGGAGTTCAGAAGAATGAGAGGGGATCTCATAGAAACGTTTAAAATTCTGACGGGTTTAGACAGGTTGGATTCAGGAAAAATGTTCCCAATGTTGGGGAAGTCCAGAACCAGGGGTCACAGTCTAAGGATAAGGGGTAAGCCATTTAGGACCGAGATGAGGAGAAACTTCTTCACCCAGAGAGTGGTGAACCTGTAGAATTCTCTACTACAGAAAGTTGTTGAGGCCAATTCACTAAATATATTCAAAAAGGAGTTAGATGTAGTCCTTACTACTAGGGGGATCAAGGGGTATGGCGAGAAAGCAGGAATGGGGTACTGAAGTTGTATGTTCAGCCATGAACTCATTGAAACATTTAAAATAATGAAAGGAATAGACAAGATAGAGGTAGAGAGGTTGTTTTCACTGGTCGGGGAGACTAGAACTAGGGGGCACAACCTCAAAATAACGGGGAGCCAATTTAAAACCGAGTTGAGAAGGAATTTCTTCTTCCAGAGGGTTGTGAATCTGTGGAATTCTCTGCCCAAGGAAGCAGTTGAGGCTAGCTCATTGAATGTATTCAAGTCACAGCTAGATAGATTTTTAACCAATAAGGAAATTAAGGGTTACAGGGAGCGGGCGGGTAAGTGGAGCTGAGTCCACGGCCAGATCAGCCATGATCTTGTTGAATGGCGGAGCAGGCTCGAGGGGCTAGATGGCCTACTCCTGTTCCTAATTCTTATGTTCTTATGAATGGCGGTGCAGGCTCGAAGGGCCGAATGGCCTAATCCTGCAACTATTTTCTATGTTCTATGACTCCTTTCAAAACCTCCAATAAGCAAATGCACTGCGAACCTAACTTGTAATAGTTCCCCTGTTTAGTTTGTGGTTTTATCGGGTTTGGTCATTTGTGGAAACCGCAGTCCTAATAGTGTGTCTGTGGTGTTGTATTTTTACATTTTATAATGATTGAGAAATATATTATCTGTTAATGTGACAGTTTCACAGAGTGAGCCTCCAAGCGCGTGTAAAATGGAGACATGCTAAACATCGGCATTTTGTGCTGATACTCCTCGTTGTGAGGCCCCGGGCAATGTTTGCTGATACAAATCAGGGCAACTAGGCCCCCCTTGCCAGCCTCCCCCCTCACTCTCCTGCTCCATCTGTGTCTGCTGGCTCATTCACTGGACCATCCCACTCCCCTTCTCAACACATTCTCAGCACTAATGGCCCCGATTGCTGCCTATATATAAACATAGAAAACATAGAAACATAGAAAATAGGTGCAGGAGCAGGCCATTGAGCCCTTCTAGCCTGCACCGCCATTCAATGAGTTCATGGATGAACATGCAACTTCAGTACCCCCTTCCTGCTTTCACGCCATACCCCTTGATCCCCCTAGTAGTAAGGACTTCATCTAACTCCCTTTTGAATATATTTAGTGAATTGGCCTCAACTACTTTCTGTGGTAGAGAATTCCACAGGTTCACCACTCTCTGGGTGAAGAAGTTTCTCCTTATCTCGGTCCTAAATGGCTTACCCCTTATCCTTAGACTGTGACCTCTGGTTCTGGACTTCCCCAACATTGGGAACATTCTTCCTGCATCCAACCTGTCCAAACCCGTCAGAATTTTAAACGTTTCTATGAGGTCCCCTCTCACTCTTCTGAACTCCAGTGAATACAAGCCCAGTTGATCCAGTCTTTCTTGATAGGTCAGTCCCACCATCCCGGGAATCAGTCTGGTGAATCTTCGCTGCACTCCCTCAATAGCAAGAATGTCCTTCCTCAAGTTAGGAGACCAAAACTGTACACAATACTCCAGGTGTGTGGCCTCACCAAGGCCCTGTACAACTGTAGCAACACCTCCCTGCCCCTGTACTCAAATCCCCTCGCTATGAAGGCCAACATGCCATTTGCTTTCTTAACCGCCTGCTGTACCTGCATGCCAACCTTCAATGACTGATGTACCATGACACCCAGGTCTCGTTGCACCTTCCCTTTTCCTAATCTGTCACCATTCAGATAATAGTCTGTCTCTCTGTTTTTACCACCAAAGTGGATAACCTCACATTTATCCACATTATACTTCATCTGCCACGCATTTGCCCACTCACCTAACCTATCCAAGTCACTCTGCAGCCTCATAGCATCCTCCTCGCAGCTCACACTGCCACCCAACTTAGTGTCATCCGCAAATTTGGAGATACTACATTTAATCCCCTCGTCTAAATCATTAATGTACAATGTAAACAACTGGGGCCCCAGCACAGAACCCTGCGGTACCCCACTAGTCGCTGCCTGCCATTCCGAAAAGTACCCATTTACTCCTACTCTTTGCTTCCTGTCTGACAACCAGTTCTCAATCCACGTCAGCACACTACCCCCAATCCCATGTGCTTTAACTTTGCACATTAATCTCCTGTGTGGGACCTTGTCGAAAGCCTTCTGAAAGTCCAAATATACCACATCAACTGGTACTCCTTTGTCCACTTTATTGGAAACATCCTCAAAAAATTCCAGAAGATTTGTCAAGCATGATCTCCCTTTCACAAATCCATGCTGACTTGGACCTATCATGTCACCATTTTCCAAATGCGCTGCTATGACATCCTTAATAATTGATTCCATCATTTTACCCACTACTGAGGTCAGGCTGACCGGTCTATAATTCCCTGTTTTCTCTCTCCCTCCTTTTTTAAAAAGTGGGGTTACATTGGCTACCCTCCACTCGATAGGAACTGATCCAGAGTCAATGGAATGTTGGAAAATGACTGTCAATGCATCCGCTATTTCCAAGGCCACCTCCTTAAGTACTCTGGGATGCAGTCCATCAGGCCCTGGGGATTTATCGGCCTTCAATCCCATCAATTTCCCCAACACAATTTCCCGACTAATAAAGATTTCCCTCAGTTCCTCCTCCTTACTAGACCCTCTGACCACTTTTATATCCGGAAGGTTGTTTGTGTCCTCCTTAGTGAATACTGAACCAAAGTACTTGTTCAATTGGTCTGCCATTTCTTTGTTCCCCGTTATGACTTCCCCTGATTCTGACTGCAGGGGACCTACGTTTGTCTTTACTAACCTTTTTCTCTTTACATACCTATAGAAACTTTTGCAATCCGCCTTAATGTTCCCTGCAAGCTTCTTCTCGTACTCCATTTTCCCTGCCCTAATCAAACCCTTTGTCCTCCTCTGCTGAGTTCTAAATTTCTCCCAGTCCCCAGGTTCACTGCTATTTCTGGCCAATTTGTATGCCATTTCCTTGGCTTTAATACTATCCCTGATTTCCCTAGATAGCCACGGTTGAGCCACCTTCCCTTTTTTATTTTTACGCCAGACAGGAATGTACAATTGTTGTAATTCATCCATGCGGTCTCTAAATGTCTGCCATTGCCCATCCACAGTCAACCCCTTAAGTATCATTAGCCAATCTATCTTAGCCAATTCATGCCTCATACCTTCAAAGTTACCCTTCTTTAAGTTCTGGACCATGGTCTCTGAATTAACTGTTTCATTCTCCATCCTAATGCAGAATTCCACCATATTATGGTCACTCTTCCCCAAGGGGCCTCGCACAATGAGATTGCTAATTAATCCTCTCTCATTACACAACACCCAGTCTAAGATGGCCTCCCCCCTAGTTGGTTCCTCGACATATTGGTCTAGAAAACCATCCCTTATGCACTCCAGGAAATCCTCCTCCATCGTATTGCTTCCAGTTTGGCTGGCCCAATCTATGTGCATATTAAAGTCACCCATTATAACTGCTGCACCTTTATTGCATGCACTCCTAATTTCCTATTTGATGCCCTCCCCAACATCACTACTACTGTTTGGAGGTCTGTACACAACTCCCACTAACGATTTTTGCCCTTTAGTGTTCTGCAGCTCTACCCATATAGATTCCACATCATCCAAGCTAATGTCTTTCCTAACTATTGCATTAATCTCCTCTTTAACCAGCAATGCTACCCCACCTCCTTTTCCTTTTATTCTATCCTTCCTGAATGTTGAATACCCCTGGATGTTGAGTTCCCAGCCCTGATCATCCTGGAGCCACGTCTCCGTAATCCCAATCACATCATATTTGTTAACATCTATTTGCACAGTTAATTCATCCACCTTATTGCGGATACTCCTTGCATTAAGACACAAAGCCTTCAGGCTTGCTTTTTTAACACCCTTTGTCCTTTTAGAATTTTGCTGTACAGTGGCCCTTTTTGTTCTTTGCCTTGGGTTTCTCTGCCCTCCACTTTTCCTCATCTCCTTTCTGTCTTTTGCTTTTGCCTCATTTTTGTCTCCCTCTGTCTCCCTGCATAGGTTCCCATCCCCCTGCAATATTAGTTTAACTCCTCCCCAACAGCACTAGCAAACACTCCCCCTAGGACATTGGTTCCGGTCCTGCCCAGGTGCAGACCGTCCGGTTTGTACTGGTCCCACCTCCCCCAGAACCGGTTCCAATGCCCCAAGAATTTGAATCCCTCCCTGCTGCACCACTGCTCAAGCCATGTATTCATCTGCGCTATCCTGCGATTCCTATTCTGACTAGCACATGGCACTGGTAGCAATCCCGAGATTACTACTTTTGAGGTCCTACTTTTTAATTTAGCTCCTAGCTCCTTAAATTCTTTTCGTAGGACCTCATCCCTTTTTTTACCTATGTCGTTGGTACCAATGTGCACCACGACAACTGGCTGTTCTCGCTCCCATTTCAGAATGTCCTGCACCCGCTCCGAGACATCCTTGACCCTTGCACCAGGGAGGCAACATACCATCCTGGAGTCTCGGTTGCGTCCGCAGAAACGCCTATCTATTCCCCTCACCATCGAATCCCCTATCACTAACGCTCTCCCACTCTTTTTCCTGCCCTCCTGTGCAGCAGAGCCACCTACGGTGCCATGAACTTGGCTGCTGCTGCCCTCCCCTGATGAGTCATCCTCCCCAACAGTACCCAAAGCGGTGTATCTGTTTTGCAGGGGGATGACCACAGGGGACCACTGCACTATCTTTCTTGCACTGCTCTTCCTGCTGGTCTTCCATTCCCTATCTGGCTGTGGACCCTTCTCCTGCGGTAAGACCAACTCACTACACGTGATAAGTCCGGAACCCATGCGACTTTTGGGTGTACCTGCGGAGACAGTCCCGGCCATTATTACCGGGAGTGTGCGGAGAGGAGCAGGACCTACGCAGCTAAATTCGAGTAGTAAACTTGAGGTCATCCAAAACTATGCTGCCGGTGTCCTAACTTGCACCAAGACCCGTTCACCCATCAGCCCTGTGCTCGCTGATCGACGAGATATCTGCACTTCTCCAAATCTGGCCTCTTAGGCATTCCTGATTTTAATTGCTCCACCAATGGCAACGTGCCTTCAGCTGCCTCGGCACTAAGTTCTGGAATTTCCCCCCCTAAACTTCTCCACCTCTCTACCTCTCTTTCGTCCTTTAAGATGCTCCTTAAATCCTTCATCTGCCCAAATATCTCCTTATGTGGCTCAGTGTCAAATCTTGTTTGACAACACTCCTGTGAAGTGCCTTGGGAGGATTTACTACGTTAAAGATGTTGTTGTAATCCTAGCGGCCAAGGAAAGGGAGAATGGCTAGCAAGGGGAGAGGACAATGCAAGGCAACAGGAAAGGAAGGGAGCAGAAGCCATGGCAAGGGAGGAAACGGAAGGGAGGCAAGAGCAAAATGCATGGCAATGCGAAGAGGAGCTGGTCAGCAAGGGGATGGAGCAGAAGGCGATGAAAATCGGGAGAGGTTTGTAACTAGCAGCTGATCCGATATCACCCAAAGTCAAAATGACCCCCAGTGAGTTTTGATGTCTCAGGTTGTTGTGAGGAGATGGCAAGCAGATGTCAAATGACAGTACTTTTGCCACATGCACTTCATGTAGACATAAAAACATGACTTGCATTGGAAGGTCCACACTCGGGAGTATTGGCCCGAGTTTATTAGGTCATGGGACCTCTCTTGTGATCCTTCAGTGTTGTTTATGTCGTCAACGATACCAATGAAAGACAAAATGGCCTTTATCAGGAAGATGAGATGACCAAAAGCGACCTTTTTGGAACTTAGTTGATAGTGGGAAGCATTTCTGAAAATGATGGATGGTGCAGGGGAAGAGACATAAAGAAAGACGTGCATTTATATAGCGCCATTCATGACCTCAGGATGTCACAAGGCGCTTCACAGCCAAAGTAGTACTTTTTGAAGTGTAGTCACTTGTTGTAATGTAGGAAACGTGGCAGCCAATTTGTGCACAGCAAGCTCCCACAACAGCAATGTGATAATGACCAGATTTTTTTTTAGTGATGTTGATTGAGGGATAAATATTGGCCAGGACACTGCGGATAAATCCCGTGCTCTTCTTCGAAATAGTGCCATGGGATCTTGCATGTCCACCTGAGAGAGCAGACGGGGCCTCGGTTCAATGTCTCACATTCAGCGTCACCCCCTCAGCACTGCACTGGAGTGTCAGCCTAGATTTTTGCGCTCAAGTCTCTGGAGTGTGAATTGAACCCACAACCTTCTGACTCAGAGGCGAGAGTGCGACCAACTGAACCACAGCTGACGGAGGGGAAAAATCAATGCCTTATTCAGAGAAAGGATGTGTTTCAGATATTAAACTATTAAGGCTGGTGTTTTCAGGACTTCTATTGTACTTTTTCTTTTGTGTGGTGACTCAATTTTGCAGTAAAACATTTTTCTCGGCTGGGCACATATTTCAAAAGCAGAATGATCTAGTTGGGATGTTTATCGGTTGCTATCTCGCACTTGGGGGGGGCAGTGGTTACAGAGCAACACCAGGGGAAACATAGAAAATAGGTGCAGGAGTAGGTCATTCGACCCTTCGAGCCTGCACCACCATTTAATAAGATCATGGCTGATCATTCCTTCAGTACCCCTTTCCCGTTTTCTCTCCATACCCCTTGATCTCCCTAGCCATAAGGGCCATATCTAACTCCCTCTTGAATATATCCAATGAATTAGCATCAACAACTCTTTGCGGCAGAGAATTCCACAGATTAACAACTCTCTAAGTGAAGAAGTTTCTCCTCATCTCAGTCCTAAATGGCCTACCCCTTACCCTAAGACTATGTCCCCTGGTTCTGGACTTCCCCAACATCGGGAACATTCTACCCGCATCTAACCTGTCCAGTCCCGTCAGAATCTTATACGTTTCTATGAGATCCCCTCTCATCCTTCTAAACTCCAGTGAATAAAGGCCCAGTTGATCCAGTCTCTCCTCATATGACAGTCCAGCCATCCCTGGAATCAGTCTGGTGAACCTTCACTGCACTCCCTCACAGCAAGAATGTCCTTCCTCAGATTAGGAGACCAAAACTGAACACAATATTCCAGGTGGGGCCTCACTGAGCCCCTGTACAACTACAGTAAAACCTCCCTGCTCCGAGACTCAAATCCCCTAGCTATGAAGGCCAACATAACATTTGCCTTCTTCACCGCCTGCTGTATCTGCATGCCAGCCTTCAATGACTGATGAACCATGACACCCAGGTCTCATTGCACCTCGCCTTTTCCTAATCTTCCACCATTCAGTTAATATTCTGCCTTCGTGTTTTTGCCCCCAAAATGGATAACCTCACATTTATCCACATTATACTGCATCTGCCATGCATTTGCCCACTCACCTAACCTGTCCAAGTCACCCTGCAGCCTCTTAGCATCCTCCTCACAGCTCACACCACCATCCAGTTTAGTGTCATCTGCGAACTTGGAGATTTTACACTCAATTCCTTCATCCAAATCGTTAATATATATTGTAAATAGCTGGGGTCTCAGCACTGAGCCCTGCGGCACTCCATTAGTCACCGCCTGCCATTCTGAAAAGGACCCGTTTATCCCGACTCTCTGCTTCCTGTCTGCCAACCAGTTCTCTATCCACGTCAGTATATTACCCCCAATACCATGCGCTTTGATTTTGCACACCACTCTTTTGTGCGGGACCTTGTCAAAAGCCTTTTGAAAGTCCAAATATACCACATCCAATGGTTCTCCCTTGTCCACTCTGCTAGTTACATCCTCAAAAAATTCCAGAAGATTCGTCAAGGATGATTTCCCTTTCATAAATCCATGCTGACTTGGACCGATCCTGTCACTGCTTTCCAAATGCGCTGCTATTTCATCCTTAATAATTGATTCCAACATTTTCCCCACTACTGATGTCAGGCTAACCGGTCTATAATTACCCGTTTTCTCTCCCTCCTTTTTTAAAAAGTGGTGTTACATTAGCTACCCTCCAGTCCATAGGAACTGATCCAGAGTCGATAGACTGTTGGAAAATGATCACCAATGCATCCACTATTTCTAGGGCTACTTCCTTAATACTCTAGGATGCAGACTATCAGGCCCCGGGGATTCAATCCCATCAATTTCCCTAACACAATTTCCCACCTAATAAGGATATCCTTCAGTTCCTCCTTCTCACTAGACCCACTGTCCCCTAGTACATTCGGAAGGTTATTTGTGTCTTCCTTCGTGAAGACAGAACCGAAGTATTGGTCTGACATTTCTTTGTTCCCCTTTATAAATTCACCTGAATCTGACTGCAAGGGACCTACATTTGTCTTCACTAATCTTTTTCTCTTCACATATTTATAGAAGCTTTTGCAGTCAGTTTTTATGTTCCCTGCAAGCTTCCTCTCGTACTCTATTTTCCCCCTCTTAATTAAACCCTTAGTCCTCCTCTGTTGAATTCTAAATTTCTCCCAATCCTCAGGTTTGTTACTTTTTCTAGCCAATATATATGCCTCTTCCTTGGTTTTAACACACTTCTTAATTTCCCTTGTTAGCCACGGTTGAGCCACCTTTCTTGTTTTATTTTTACTCCAGACAGGGATGTATATTTGCTGAAGTTCATTCATGTGATCTTTAAATGTTTGCCATTGCCTACCCACCGTCAATCCTTTAAATAACCTTTGCTAGTCTATTTTAGCCAATTCACGCCTCATACCGTCGAAGTTACCTTTCCTTAAGTTCAGGACCCTAGTTTCCGAATTAACTGTCACTCTCCATCTTAATAAAGAATCCTACCATATTATGGTCACTCTTCCCCAAGGGGCCTCGCACAACAAGATTGCTAATTAGTCGCATCTCATTACACATCACCCAGTCTAGGATGGTCAGCTCTCTAGTTGGTTCCTCGACATATTGGTCTAGAAAACCATCCTTAATACACTCCAGGAAATCCTCCTCCACCGCATTACTACCAGTTTGGTTAGCCCAATCAATATGTAGATTAAAGTCGCCCATGATAACTGCTGTACCTGTATTGCACTAATGCCTTATTTCTTGTTTGATGCTGTCCCCAACCTCACTACTACTGTTTGGTGGTCTGTACACAACTCCCACTAGCGTTTTCTGCCCTTTGGTATTCCGCAGCTCCACCCATACTGATTCCACATCATCCAGGCTTAATGTCCCTCCTTACTATTGCATTAATTTCCTCTTTAACCAGCAATGCCACCCCGTCTCCTTTTCCTCTCTGCCTATCCTTCCTAAATGTTGAATACCCCTGGATGTTGAGTTCCCAGCCTTGGTCACCCTGGAGCCATGTCTCCGTGATGCCAATTACATCATATCCGTTAACTGCTGTCTGCGCAGTTAATTCGTCCACCTTATTCCGAATACTCCTCGCATTGAGGTACAGAGCCTTCAGGCTTGTCTTTTTAACATACTTTGCCCCTTTAGAATTTTGCTGTAATGTGGCCCTTTTTGTTTTTTGCCTTAGGTTTCTCTGCCCTCAACTTCTCCTATTCTCTTTTCTATCTTTTGCTTCTGCCTCCATTTTATTTCCCTCTGTCTCCCTGCATAGGTTCCCATCCCCCTGCCATGTTAGTTTAACACCTCCCCAACAGCACTAGCAAACGCTCCCCCTCGGACATTGGTTCCGGTCCTGCCCCGGGGAGACCTGGGAGTAGGCCTGACAGCCACTCTGCCCTTGTTACCAGGGTTACCAACTCTGGATGAATTCCTGGAGATTTCATCACATGACCTCCTATCCCCATGTTCCTGCCATTGGTCGCCTGATACGTCCATCCTCGTGACGCACGGCCTTCCCAAGTCAATTGGAAAGTGGGTAGACTCCTACTTACCAGATTGAATGATTTTTGATTGCTGCTGGTCATACAGCTTTTTAACAATCTCCAATGACTGCCAAACAAAAGTGGTCAAACAAAATAAAATAAAACACCCAATTTTATTCATGGACCTCTCCTGGGATGCTCACGGCAGTATCCTGGAGATTAAACTTTAATTCCTGAGGACTCCAGGACCATCCTGGAGGGTTGGCGACCTTAGCTGTGACATGCGGTGATGTGGCCTAAAGGAAGGGATTTAAAGGAGCATCACCATGTGTGGTGATGAGCTGTACAAGCCAAGAGAAGGTTCACGAGGTTGATTCCTGAGATGAGGGGGTTGACTTATGAAGAAAGGTCAACCGGTTGGGCCAATACTCATTGGAGTTTAGAAGAATGAGAGGTGATCTTAGTGAAACATTTAAGATTCTGAGGGGGTTGATCGGGTAGATGCAGAGAGGATGTTTCCCCTCGTGGGGGAATCTTAAAACTAGGGGGCATAGTTTCAGAACAAGGGGTCACCCTTTTAAAACGGAAATGAGGAGGAATTTCTTCTGAGGGTCATGAATCTTTGGAATTGTCTTCCCCAGAGAGCTTGGGATGCTGGATCATTGAATATATTTAAGGTGGAGATTGACAGATTTTTGAATGATTAAGGGAGTCAAGGGTTATAAGGAGCAGGAGGGGAAGTGGCGTTGAGGCTAAGATCAGATCAGCCATGATCTTATTAAATGGCGAAGCAGGCTCAAGGGGCCAAATTACCTACTCCTGCTCCTATTTCTTATGTAAGAGCGTCCCAAGTTCTAACCCTGGTTGAGTTGGGCTCACAGCTGAAGTGCTTCCATTAACTGAGGCTCTTTGAATGCAGCAGCGATTTATTCAGCCAAGATTCATCCTCCCTGAACATTTTCTAGTGAACCGTGATACAGAGTGTGCCTCTGGGCATCGGGTGAGAAGTGGATTGGGCTCGGCTGTAATGCTTCTCATGGTTAAATAGCCCACCGACCATCACTGTCCAGGCCCACGTGAGGAATGTCGGCTTGGCCGAGATACAGGGAAGGCAGTCGACAGCCATGGGAACCGTAACCCTAGCAACAGCCAGAAGAAATAATAAATTGGAAAAAAATAAACTCTTTGTTATCTCTTTGTTCTTTGAAGGATGACCTCATTGTGACCCAGGCAGTAGAGTGGAAGTTACGTTTTCTGGGACACATTTTAAGAAGAGAATCACAGTGCACAATGTATGTAACCTTGCAGGCTAGCTGCTGCACCAGTGATTGGACAGTGTCAGACACAGGAGGCCAAAGTAATTATCCTGTGTTCAGCCTTACTGGTGATTTTATTTCTCTCTGGTACTGCTTCTGTAATGTAGCATCGATTGTCTTATACCTGTAACCTGTGCCCAGCACGGTTCCTTCCTGTGCCTGCTGACCCGCCTGCCGCAGTGTGAGGCTTGCTTCTGTATTTGTTACGAGTTTCCTGTATCTCAGGGCGTTTCAACGCAGCTCCTTGGGATACAGCGAAACCCCGAGCTTTGTGCTGTTGCTTTAAGGTTAAATGTCGGAACTTTAGGAGATCCTCTGTGGGGGAAGATTCAAGCAGTCTTGATTCGCACCGGTGGGGAGACCACAAAGTGGCTCGAAACCCAAGCAAGTGAACACACGGGCAGGGGGGAGGGGAGCAAGGTGAAGTTTCTGCTTATCGATTCCGCAAATTCCCAGGCCCGGTCCAAAGTATGTGGGAGAGGGGGGGACACGACTGTGGAGAGGGTGGGCTGATCAGTCACATCACCATGCCATTCTGTCGTGGCCCACATGTTAAGTTCTGATCTTGAAAATTCACAATAGTGTAATTTTCTCTCTCTCCTGCTTTCCTTCATTACTTCATTCAAGTGGCAGATTTTTTGCGCAGCGAGTGGTTATGATCTGGAATGCACTGCCTGAAAGGATGGTAGAAGCAGACTCAATCGTAACTTTCTAAAGGGAATAAGAAAGAAAGAAAGACTTGGATTTATATAGCTCCTTTCACGACCACTAGATGCCTCAAAGCACTTTTGAAGTGTAGTAATGTAATGTGGGAAATGCGGCAGCCAATTTGCACACAACAAGCTCCCACAAACAGCAATGTGATGAGGACCAGATCATTTGTTTTTCTGTTATGTTGATTCAGGTATAAGTATTGGCCAGGACACCAGGAAATATGGCCCTTACAGCTAAGGGGATCATGGGGTATGGAGAGAAGGTGGGAAAGGGGTACTGAAGGAATGATCAGCCATGATCTTATTGAATGGCGGTGCAGGCTCGAAGGGCCGAATGGCCTACTCCTGCACCTATTCTCTATGTTTCTATAACTCCCTTGCTCTTCTTCGAAATAGCTCCATGGGATTTTTTATGTCACTTGAAAGAGCAGACGGGGCCTCAGTATAATGTCTCATCCGAAAGATGACACCTCCAACAGTGAAGTGCTACACGCACTGGAGTGTCAACTTAGATTTTTTGTGCTATTAGTTCCTATTGAACCCACAACCTTCTGACTTAGAGGTGAGAGTGCTGTCCACTGAGCCACAGCTGACACCTTGAAAGGGAAAAAATTGCGGGCTATGGGGAAAGAGCAGAGGAGTTCAAAGAGTCGGCACAGACATGATAGGCCGAATGGCCTCTTTCTGTGCTGTAAGACTTTATGAATCTTCAAACAGGAATGTCAACAACCAGTTTGGCAGGAGGCAGACATCGAAGCCAAGCCCGACCCATTTTTCTTTTGTTGCTCAAATGCATGCACTTTAATCAGGGATCAATGGATAGCAAACAGGAGTGGGAACCTTGACTGGTTTTTCATCGGCTTAGCTCAGGGACACAAAGGTCAAAGTGCACAAATGGTGGCCTGGCCAAGGGACACTGAGACCAGTTGGAGTGCTGAGATTGAATAACTCAGCACAGAATGCAGATTGAACCTGAATCCGCCCTAATCTACATGGCTCAGCACTGATCCATTAGAAGCTCAAATGGGTTTTACTATGTTTTGGGGTTTGCTTTTATTTTGATGCTAATTGTATATGCCATGTTATCTTCACACAGAAGTAATGACTGTAAGATCATTTTCGCTACCATTAATTAAATCTGTTTATGCCGTGATCATTTATATTTGCATGCTAGTTCTTCTTGCATGTTCTCTGTATTGTATGGCCTCACTAAACTACAAACAACACCTTTACAGATAGTCACTCAACCATTCATGCGTGACTGGAGTCACAGACAGTGAATGTGAATAAATATTACAGTCTTTCCATTACTATCTCAAGGATTGAAGGCAACTGGTAAGAAAGAAAGTCTTGCATTTATATAGCACCTTTCAGGACCACTGGACATCTCAAAGCGCTTTACAGCCAATGAAGTACTTTTGGAGTGTAGTCACTGTTGCAATGTAGGAAATACGGCAGCCAATTTGCGCACAGCAAGCTCCCACAAACAGCAATGTGATAATGACCAGATAATCTGTTTTTGTTATGTTGATTGAGGGATAAATATTGGCCAGGACACCGGGGGTAACTCCCCTGCTCTTCTTCGAAATAGTGCCATGGGATCTTTTACGTCCACCTGAGAGGGCAGACGGGGCCTCGGTTTAACGTCTCATCCGAAAGACGTCACCTCTGACAGTGCAGTGCTCCCTCAATACTGCACTGGAGTGTCAGCCTGGATTTATGTGCTCAAGTCCCTGAAGTGTTGAACCCACAACCTTCTGACTCAGTGGCGAGTGTATTACCCCCTGAGGCACAGCTGAACAGGAGGCAGATCTATTGTGGCAGATTTTGTTTGACTGACTTTAGAATAAAATAACCCTGTAGTGCTCCAGTGAATTTAAATGTTGAGAGCCTTCTCTTGTCAGCTGGGCTAATATTTCTTAATTGCACTGTAGCAGCAAATTCTAAAGCAATCTGCAACAGAGGAATGTTTCTAGGTTTTATTGTGGCTCACCCTGGTGCACCAACCCCTCCTAGCAGGTAGGTTATAGAGTGGCCTTGTATGCCCTGTGGAGGTTGGGCATAGAGTGGTTTTGGACAAGAGACCGGGGACATAAGTAACATTCGTGCCACACAAGTGCCAGGCAATGACTATCTCCAATAAGGGAAAATCTAACCACCGCCCCTTGACATTAAATGGCATTACCATCGTTGAATCCCTCACCATCAACATCCTGGAGGTCACCATTGACCAGGAGCTTAACTGGATCTGCCACATAACTACTGTGGCTACGAGAGTGGGTCAGAGGGTAGGTATTCTGCGACGAGTGTCTCAGCTCCTGACTCCCTAAAGCCTCTCTACCATCTACAAGGCACAAGTCAGGAGGGTGTGGGAATACTCTCCACTTGCCTGGATGAGTGCAGCTCCAACAACTCAAGAAGTCTGATACCATCAAGAACAAAACAACCTGCTTGATTAACATCCCATCCACCACCTTCAACATTCACTCCCTCCACCACCGGCGCAACGTGGCTGCAGTGTGCACCATCTACAAGATGCATTGCAGCAACTCGCCAAGGCTTCTTCGGCAGCACCTCCCAAACCCGCAACTTCTACCACCTAGAAGGACAAGGGCAGCAGGTGCATGGGAACACCACCACCTCCACGTTCCCCTCCACGTCACACACCATGCTGAGTTGGAAATATATCGCTGTTCCTTTATTGTCACTAGGTTAAAATCCTGGAACTCCCTCCCTAACTGCACTGTGGGAGCACCTTCACCACATGGACTGCAGCGGTTCAAGAAGGCGGCTCACCACCACCTTCTCGGGCAAAAAGGGATGGGCAATAAATGCTCGCCTTGCCAGCAATGCCCACATACCATGAATGAATTTTTTTTAAGTTATAGAGTGGTGTTTTGGAGAGATTGGGGAGGTAGGATTATAGAATGGAGCTGGTAGAGACTTGGAAGAAGAATGTTTGCCCGATAACTTGACCAGGGAATGGCAGGTGGCTAAAGAAGACGTAATAAAGTTAGGGAGGGGGAATGAAAGTGAACTACCTCTATGACTCTCCCCAAGAATAATGGAAGGTGAGATTTAGGAGTAAAATGATAATTAGTGTTAACACCTGTCTGTTTTGTTTAGTGCACTGTCAAGAAGTTTCTAAATTTTAATCCAGAAACCAAATTTTTGAAATAAGTCTGCTATTCTTCTGATTGGTTATTAAAGTTTTAAGTTCATTTTTTTCATCAGCAAAGACAATGATCCCATCCCTTATACCGCTTCTGTCGAGCTTTGGACGTGACCAATATAGCAGCTCCAGTGGGTGTTATGTCTTTCCTCCCTCTTTCCTTTGCTAGCTTGGAGCAGGAACAGTCAAGAGAATTTATGCACTCTCGGGCTGCCTCGGCCTATAGGGACCCCGAAGCTGGGTTGAAGCACTCGGTTAAGGGACACAACAGCCAAGCATGCCATCCAAGAGAACAGCAGACAAGAGGCCTGGATCTTTTCTGCTACTCTTTCCCCCCCGCCCCCCCCCCCCCCCACCACCACCACCACTGAGCGATAAATGGGCAGTAAACATGTTTACGCATTGTATGGTTCAATTCACACAAGGCATGTTCTGAGGGGGAGGGGTTAGCTGGCTCAACTGTAAATCCTTTCCCCCATGCAATGTAATTTTCCAGTATTCGCAGAGAAGGCAAGAGGGGTTTCTACTATTTCCATTTTAGCAAAACTTCTGCATATTTTCTTTGTGGGGGAGGGGGAGAATGTGTATATAATATCTATATGAAATAGTAAAAATCTTGCTTCCGTGTACACCTCCCGTCAACATTTTCCACTCGAGCTTCCAATTTTCACATTTTTAATGGGAACAGCTTATGTAAACATGTCACGCTGTCACGACACACTTTCTCCAGTGGTGTTGCTGCATTGCCACAACTGGTGAGAGGGTGTAATTACAGAATGTCAAGGTTCGCGAAGTATTTTTTTTCTATGATAAATGTCGACCTAGCAATTTATAATGGAAATGTAACAAATTTACATCTGCGCTCTCAGGACCATTATGGTGCCCCACCTTTTAACCCCGCTTCACCAGATGTTTACATTTGATGTCAGCCAGTGGGTAGCACTCTCGCCTCTGAGTCAGAAGATTGTGGTTTCAAGTCCTACTCCAGACCCATAGAAACATAGAAAACATAGAAACATAGAAAATAGGTGCAGGAGTAGGCCATTCGGCCCTTCTAGCCTGCACCGCCATTCAATGAGTTCATGGCTGAACATTCAACTTCAGTACCCCATTCCTGCTTTCTCGCCATACCCCTTGATCCCCCTAGTAGTAAGGACCTCATCTAACTCCTTTTTGAATATATTTAGTGAATTGGCCTCAACAACTTTCTGTGGTAGAGAATTCCACAGGTTCACCACTCTCTGGGTGAAGAAGTTCCTCCGCCTCTCGGTCCTAAATGGCTTACCCCTTATCCTTAGACTGTGACCTCTGGTTCTGGACTTCCCCAACATTGGGAACATTCTTCCTGCATCTAACCTGTCTAACCCCGTCAGAATTTTAAATGTTTCAATGAGGTCCCCTCTCATTCTTCTGAACTCCAGTGAATACAAGCCCAGTTGATCCAGTCTTTCTTGATAGGTCAGTCCCGCCATCCCGGGAATCAGTCTGGTGAACCTTCGCTGCACTCCCTCAATAGCAAGAATGTCCTTCCTCAGGTTAGGAGACCAAAACTGTACACAATACTCCAGGTGTGGCCTCACCAATGCCCTGTACAACTGTAGCAACACCTCCCTGCCCCTGTACTCAAATCCCCTTGCTATGAAGGCCAACATGCCATTTGCTTTCTTAACCGCCTGCTGCACCTGCATGCCAACCTTCAATGACTGATGTACCATGACACCCAGGTCTCTTTGCACCTCCCCTTTTCCTAATCTGTCACCATTCAGATAATAGTCTGTCTCTCTGTTTTTACCACCAAAGTGGATAACCTCACATTTATCCACATTATACTTCATCTGCCATGCATTTGCCCACTCACCTAACCTATCCAAGTCGCTCTGCAGCCTCACAGCATCCTCCTCGCAGCTCACACTGCCACCCAACTTAGTGTCATCCGCAAATTTGGAGATACTACATTTAATTCTCTCATCTAAATCATTAATGTACAGTGTAAACAGCTGGGGCCCCAGCACAGAACCTTGCGGTACCCCACTAGTCACTGCCTGCCATTCTGAAAAGTACCCATTTACTCCTACTCTTTGCTTCCTGTCTGACAACCAGTTCTCAATCCATATCAGTACACTACCCCCAATCCCATGTGCTCTAACTTTGCACATCAATCTCTTGTGTGGGACCTTGTCGAACGCCTTCTGAAAGTCCAAATATACCACATCAACTGGTTCTCCCTTATCCACTCTACTGGAAACATCCCCAAAAAATTCCAGAAGATTTGTCAAGCATGATTTCCCTTTCACAAATCCATGCTGTCTTGGACCTATCATGTCACCTCTTTCCAAATGCACTGCTATGACATCCTTAATAATTGATTCCATCATTTTACCCACTACCGATGTCAGGCTGACCGGTCTATAATTCCCTGTTTTCTCTCTCCCTCCTTTTTTAAAAAGTGGGGTTACATTGGCTACCCTCCACTCCATAGGAACTGATCCAGAGTCAATGGAATGTTGGAAAATGACTGTCACCGCATCCACTATTTCCAAGGCCACCTCCTTAAGTACTCTGGGATGCAGTCCATCAGGCCCTGGGGATTTATCGGCCTTCAATCCCATCAATTTCCCCAACACAATTTCCCGGCTAATAAGGATTTCCCTCAGTTCCTCCTCCTTACTAGACCCCCCGACCCCTTTTATAACCGGAAGGTTGTTCGTGTCCTCCTTCGTGTGACCGAACCAACGTACTTGTTCAATTGGTCCGCCATTTCTTTGTTCCCCGTTATGACTTCCCCTGATTCTGACTGCAGGGGACCTACGTTTGTCTTTACTAACCTTTTTCTCTTTACATATCTATAGAAACTTTTGCAATCCGTCTTAATGTTCCCTGCAAGCTTCTTCTCATACTCCATTTTCCCTGCCCTAATCAAACCCTTTGTCCTCCTCTGCTGAGTTCTAAATTTCTCCCAGTCCCCAGGTTCGCTGCTATTTCTGGCCAATTTGTATGCCACTTCCTTGGCTTTAATACTATCCCTGATTTCCCTTGATAGCCACGGTTGAGCCACCTTCCCTTTTTTATTTTTATGCCAGACAGGAATGTACAATTGTTGTAGTTCATCCATGCGGTCTCTAAATGTCTGCCATTGCCCATCCACAGTCAACCCCTTAAGTATCATTCGCCAATCCATCCCAGCCAATTCACGCCTCATACCTTCAAAGTTAGCCTTCTTTAAGTTCTGGACCATGGTCTCTGAATTAACTGTTTCATTCTCCATCCCAATGCAGAATTCCACCATATTATGGTCACTCTTCCCCAAGGGGCCTCGCACAACGAGATTGCTAATTAATCCTCTCATTACATAACACCCAGTCTAAGATGGCCTCCCCCCAGTTGGTTCCTCGACATATTGGTCTAAAAAACCATCCCTTATGCACTCCAGAAAATCCTCCTCCACCGTATTGCTTCCAGTTTGGTTAGCCCAATCTATGTGCATATTAAAGTCACCCATTATAACTGCTGCACCTTTATTGCACGCACCCCTAATTTCATGTTTGATGCCCTCCCCAACATCACTACTACTGTTTGGAGGTCTGTACACAACTCCCACTAACGTTTTTTGCCCTTTGGTGTTCTGCAGCTCTACCCATATAGATTCCACATCATCCAAGCTAATGTCCTTCCTAACTATTGCCTTAATCTTCTCCTTAACCAGCAATGCTACCCCACCTCCTTTTCCTTTTATTCTATCCTTCTTGAATGTTGAATACCCCTGGATGTTGAGTTCCCAGCCCTGATCATCCTGGAGCCACGTCTCCGTAATCCCAATCACATCATATTTGTTAACATCTATTTGCACAGTTAATTCATCCACCTTATTGCGGATACTCCTTGCATTAAGACACAAAGCCTTTAGGCTTGTTTTTTTAACACCCTCTGTTTAAGAGCTGGGCAGGCCAGTTGCATTGAACCTATCCGATCAAAGCGAGTGAGAGGAAATGCTGTCCGATCCTTGCACACAAATCAAGCTGTGATAAACTATTTTTGTTTGTGGTATATTTTGATTTTAAATAGCAAGGACAGCTAAAATAAAAACGTGCATTTGTTCAGCGCCTTTCATGACCTCAGGATGCCCTAAAGCGCTTTTCATTCAATGAATTACTTTTGAAGTGTCGTCACTATTGTCATGTAGAAAAGGTGGGCGCCCAACAAGATTCCACAACAGCAATGTGATACAACCAGATAATCTGTTCTTTCAGTGATGTTTGTTCAGGAATAAATATTGGGCAGGGCACTGTGGAGAACTCTCCTTCGAAACAGTGCCTTGGGATCTTTTAGATCCACCTGAGAGGACAAATGTCTCATCCAAAAGGCGGCACCTCTGACAGTGCAGCACTCCCTCAGTACCGCCCTGGGATCGTCAGCCTAGATTTTGTGCTGAAGTCTCTGGAGTGGGGCTACGAACCCACAACCTTCTGACTCAGAGGTGAGGGAGCTACTCACTGAGTCACAGCTGACACTGGCAGGAACCTCGGCTAGGCCCATTCATGTTCAGGGAGCCGAACTTCTGCACACAGTTAAAAGTGAAGCAGAGGAAGAGTGCAGGCTCTTGTGGTTGTGAAGTATTTTGGTTTTAATTCAAGTGCTGGCAGCAACTTCACGCATCTCCATACCCGAGAGGGCCAAGTGTTCTCCCCCATCTGGTGCTGACACGCTTGTACACATCGAGCCTCGTGTATCGCTCACCTCTCGGGACTCTGTATAAACAGCAGTTTCCTTGTTGGAATCCCATCCCTATCTATAGCATCGGAGCGTCTCGGAATGCTCCACTTTAATGATCCTCTGTATAATCTATTGGGGGTAACATAGAAACATAGAAAATAGGTGCATGAGTAGGCCATTCGGCACTTTGAGCCTGCACCACTATTCAATATGATCATGGCTGATCATGCATTTCAGTACCACATTCCTGCCTTCTCTCCATACCGCTTGATCCCTTTAGCCGTAAGGGCCACATCTAACTCCCTTTTGACTATATCTAACGAACTGGCCCCAACAACTTTCTGTGGTAGAGAATTCCACAGGTTCACAATTCTCTGAGTGAAGAAGTTTCTCCTCATCTCGGTCCTAAATGACTTACCCCTTATCCTTAGACTGTGGCCCCTGGTTCTGGACTTCCCCCACATCGGGAACATTCTTCCTGCATCTAACCTATCCAATCCCAGGGATATGAGATGCCGGTGACTCCTTTCGTATATTGGTGGCCGACACCCTTGTGGAGAAACCGGGCCAAGAGCGCCTTTCTCGCCACTGACTGGGTGTGATGCCCTTTTATTAAGTTGGGCCCAGATGTGAGCATGGGGTCCAGAGAGTGCTGCACAACTGCCCAGCAGCCCTTGAATAAAAGCTGATACTGTAACCGCGCCTGGCATTCAGCATATCCTGACTGGCCGCCGTGAGGCAGAACAGCCGTGGGAGAAGGACTCCACATATCACACATTCTCCGTTTCAGCCTTGCAGTTACACGGGGTGAGGGAGGGTACGAAAGGTAGTTTTCTTGATAAAATATTGCAGCCCGTGGGAGTGAGAAACCGTGCAGCTCCACTTCTATCAATGCCCCGCTATCATTCTGCCCATACCCCGCCAGTATATCGCCCATCAATGTTTCCTCTAATCTTTGGAGGGCTGCACGAACCATTCAAAAATCTATGCCTGTGCGGGGTTTGCATATAAAAGCCGGTGAGCGGGCTGCGTGAGAGCCCCAGAGCGCTGCATGGCTGTGTTGCCAGGCAACAACGCAGCTTAAAGGGAACATTGCGCCCAATTCCCCTCCATTGTACCGTCCGTACCCCTCTATTATACCTTCTTCTTTTGTATGGTACTAGCAACGCAAATCAAATGTCAATATCTATGTCAGATATCCAGGCCAAAGCTTCCAGTGTAACAGCGTGGATATCTTGCAGGCTGCCTGCAAATTGCCTCTGAGGGCAGTGCTCGATGATGTGCTCCGGGGTCTGATTAGGAGCTCCATGTCACAGGATGGGGATGCTTTAATCTTCCACCTATGAAGAAGATGGCAGCATCAACAATTCTGAGGCGGTTGATGGTTGTCCACTGTTTGCGAGGAAGGTTTGATCCTTCAGGTTGTACTGTGGGGTCCTCTATAAGGAATCCTATTGTACCGATCATACCGTCTAGTGTACAGCATGCAGCAGAGCTTCTTGGGTAATCCTTGCCACTGGACCAAGACGTAGCTCTGACAAACCCGTGTGGTGGCTGGTGTGCGACAGTCAACCCACGTTAAAAAAATTCACGCACAGGCATCTTCCACCCTTCAGGATGTAGTTCGGGTCCTTCATTGAAGCACCTGTGAACTCATCCTCTTTTTGGCATGGAAGTAAGTAATCTTCATTTCAAGGGACCGCCTATGATAAGTATATAGCCCATACCCCTCTCGTGTACAGTTCATACCCCTCTAGTGTACCGATCATACCCATCTAGTGTATCAATCATACCCCTCTAGTGTACCAATCATACCCCTCTAATGTACAGCTCATACCCCTCTAGTGTACCAATCATACCCCTCTAGTGTACCAATCATACCCCTCTAATGTACAGCTCATACCCCTCTAACGTACAGCTCATCCCCCTCTAGTGTACCAATCATACCCCTCTAATGTACAGCTCATACCCCTCTAATGTACAGCTCATACCCCTCTAATGTACAGCTCATACCCCTCTAGTGTACCAATCATACCCCTCATGTGTACAGCCCATGCCCCTCTCATGTTCTGCACATGATGGAGTCCCCAGCCATGCTGATGTAAAATCTCTCAAGAAAGCAGTTTGAGTTCGATGGCTTGACTGACCTGTCTGCCTTGCAGTTTGACTGGAGTCTCAGTGAGGGTGTCGATGGCTGCGCTCGTCATGGCTCTTCCTTTAGTGGCACATTGAAAGAACTTACACCGTTAATACAGTCCCCATCACTTACACTATCCTCACTTATCACAGTCGCTTATAATCAGGCAAATGGCGCCAACCATTAATCGTTCCCATAGGCTTCAATGTATTAAGCGCGCCGCCTATTTCATGCAGTCCAGTACTTACTGACTTTTTAAAATACATGTTTGTTATTTTATGGATGCACCTAATCAACACCCACTTTGCAACATAAACAGCGGATGTTAGAACCACGGAGACCTGTTCTCGCGTTGAACGTATCAGCTGAATGAAGCTGCCCGAAGTCTCCACTGCCTCCTCCTCAAAATTCTCATCCTTATTTTCAGATCCCTCCATGGCCTCGCTCCTCCCTATCTCTAAGCCCCCCCCCCGGGATATCTGCGCTCCTCTAATTCTACCCTCTTGAGCATCCCTGATTATAATCACTCAACCATTGGTGGCCGTGCCTTCTGTTGCCCCAAGCTCTGGAACTCCCTGCCTAAACCTCTCCGCCTCTCTGCCTCTCTACCTCTCGTTCCTTCTTCAAGACACTCCTTAAAACTGACCGCTTTGAAGAAGTTAGTCACCTGCCCTAACTTCTCCTTATGTGGCTCGGTGTCAAACCTTTTAACTTATAATACTTCAGTGAAGCGCCTTGGGACGTATCACTATGTTAAAGGCGCTATATAATTACAAGTTGTTGTTGTAGTTGTTCACAGTGCGAACAACTGAGGGAGACTTGGGGGTAGTTTCAATCGGCTGATGCGTTTAAGATCAGGTCAATCTCTGCTACAATGTCTTGGATTATTCAGATGGATTTACCGGTCACCGCGTATAGCGGGCGAATTGCGTTTGCACGAACGTGCCCACTCGATGTTGTGGGGACTATAGAAACTTTGCCAGATAATCTTACACCTTGCCTTCTTCCATCAGCCTTGCTGCTGTTGGACAACTGTGAACAGTTATTTTGTTAGCTGAGATCTTCAGTTCTCCTGAATGTAAGATGACACTGCACCTTTGAAGTGTACGGCTTTTGGTTTGTCCAGACAAACATTGGGAAATAATTTTTTCCAATTTCCTGTCTGGATTTATTTTCTCTAGCAAAGAGAAGGCTGAGGGCAATGTTAGCTGTGTTTCTTTTCATCGTGCGTGGGCCCTTCAAGTGGCTGCGTGGCCAATTCAATGTTTCGCGCACGCGCGGTTGTTTCCACGGTAAAGCCGATGAGCGGCCTACACGGTCGCGCAGCTTAACGGGAACGTTGCTGCGGGATGGCCTGATCGAGGTCTTTGATAGGATAGGTGTAGAGAGAAAGTTCTAAACTAGATATAGGTTCGTCACTAATAAATCCAATAGAGAATTCAGAAGACATCTTTAGCCATGGAGTAATAATAATGTGGAACACCCAAATACGTGGAGTAGTTGAGGCGAGTAGCATTGATGCAGTTCTGGTCACCACATTACAGGGAAAGCTGTGACTGCACTGGAGAGGGCACAGAGGAGATTTACAAGGATGTTGCCAGGGCTGGAAAACTTTAGCTATGAGGAAAGATCGATAGGCTGGGGTTATTTTCTTTGGAACAGAGGAGGCTGAGGGGAGATTTAATTGAGGTGTATAAAATTATGAGGGGCCTAGATAGAGTGGATAGGAAGGACCTATTTCCCTTAGCAGAGGGGTCAATAACCAGGGGGCATAGCTTTAAAGTAGTTCGTAGAAGGATTAGAGGGGAGTTGAGGACATTCTTTTTCACCCAGAGGGCGATGGGGATCTGGAACTCACTGCCTGAAAGGGTGGTAGAGGCAGTAACCCTCATCACATTTAAAGTACTTGGATGTGCACTTAAAGAGCCGTAACCTACAGGGCTATAGACCTAGGGCGGGAAAATGGGATTAGGCTGGGTAGCTCTTTTTCGACCGACAAGGACACGATGGGCCGAATGGCCTCCTTTTGTATCGTAATTTTCCATGATTTTATGATGCATTTAAGGGGAAGCTCGATAAGCAGATGCTGGAGAAAGGAATAAAATATGCTGACAGAGTTAGATGAAGAGGGGTAGGAAGAGGCTCGTGTGGAGCATTATTGCCAGCATAGAACAATTGGGCCGAATGGGCTATTTCTGTACTGTGGTGTCGATAACACTCGATGTAACATTGACTCCTGCGCCGGCTCTTTCGAAGAGCAACCAGTTAGTCCCACTCCCCCACTCTTTCTCCTTTTCCCTGCAATTTTGGTCTCCTTCAAGTACAATCAAGGACTGTATGGCTTGGCTACTTGCTGTGTAAATCGTCTGTGCGGGGGAGGATAACCTTTAACCAATTTAATGATGAATGCAGCCCTGGGGTAGGAAGGGAGAAATCAGCCAACTTTCCCACTCCTGGTACATTCCAGCAGGCATGATTGGATAAGAGTGTGTGTCTGCGAGTGTGTCTGTGTGCGCGTGAGTGTGCATGAGGGTGTGTGTGTGCGCATGTGTGTGTGCAAGTGTGCATGTGTGTGTGCAAGTGTGCATGTGTATGTGCGAGTGTGCGTGTGTGTGCGCGAGTGTGCTTGTGTGTGTGCGCGAGTGTGCTTGTGTGTGCGTGCGAGTGTGCATGTGTGTGTGCGTGGGTGCATGTGTATGTGCTTGTGTGTGCGTGCGAGTGTGCATGCGTGTGTGCACGCGTGTGTGTGCGAGTATGTGTGAGTGTGCATGAGTGTGTCTACGCGGGTATGAATGAGTGTGTGCGCGTGACTGTGTGCACGAGTGTGCATGCATGTGTGCGAGCGTGTACATCAGATAAGGACAGAATCAGACTCAGACGTGATGCCCGACAAGGGAGAAAAGCTGCCGATGCTCACCGTCTGACCCCACACATGAAGAATAGCCACGTGGATGAGCTAATAAATGATTGAATCTCAGAGGAGGCCAGGCACAGGCTTAACTGTGATGCCCCCATACGGTTAAACCACCTGTCGTAGAATTGTATCCCCTTATCGGTCATTATCTTTTGGAGAGGAGGAGGGCTGTAAGTTATAGACCTTCAAGAGTCTAAAATGGTTTGATATTTTAGTGACTTTCCAATGGTACATCAGACATAAAACATACACACTACTGAATTCCTGTCAATGAAATACAGTCGAAGAAACTAATGTTATTAGTTAATAAAATATTATATTTCTGGCAATTGAGTAATGGTCATATACTGTGTATAGAGTTACAGAACAGAAACAAGCCATTAAGCCAAGTAAGTCTGCTCATTAGATTTCCCTTTTTTCGAGCAACTATCTATATCCTTTTTACAAGTACTTTTGAACTCTGCTCCAACTGTGGTTTTGTGGGAGAGAATTCTGCATTCTAACCATGCTCTATATAAAGATTATTTTTTCTTCTAAGCTCCCCTTTAATTTGTTTTTGTGGTCATCCGAAATCTGTGCCCTCCGGTTATTGCCGTGCCCTCTCACTGTCGTTTCAGGGAACGCTCGGGCACCCATTTCTTCTCAAACCTTTTGCAAATGTGTTCAGGCCCATGTGAAAGAGGCAAGGGGGGAGTGGGGGGTGGGGAGGGTTCCCCTTGCAGAAGTAGGTTATGTATCTGGGGAGAAATCTGGCGGAGTTTCAAAGCTGCAGGGTTTGTCAGCTGACCCTGCAGCAGCAGTGGAACAAAGCTGCCTCTGTTGAAGGCGCCCAGACATCTGCCGAAGCGAGGGTGCCTGCCAGCCAGAGCCGTCGACGCGAAGCCTGCACTGGATGCTAATTCATTCCTTGTTGTGCTTGTCAATCGGGCGTCCCCTTACAGCCAGGGCCCACTGGTCAACGTACAAGCCAGCTGAATGTCCTCCAACCCCCTCCCCCCCACCCCCCCCACCCCCCACACCCCTCAGTAGTTGAGCTAAGCAGGAGGGCATCATCTCCGATTCATCGCATACGTTTTTGTACAGCTCTGCTCAGCACCTTCCAATTAAAGAAAGATAGTGCATTGGAATCTGAGCAACGCTGGTCCTCGTCTCTTCGCCATTTTTATCCGTGGAGGGAGTGCAGCGAAGGTTCACCAGACTGATTCCTGGGATGGCAGGACTGTCGTATGAGGAGAGATTGGGTCGACTAGAAACAAAGAAACATAGAAAATAGGTGCAGGGGTAGGCCATTCGGCCCTTCGAGCCTGCACCACCATTCAATAAAATCATGGCTGATCATTCCCTCAGTGCCCCTTTCCTGCTTTCTCTCCATACCCCTTGATCCCTTTAGCCATCAGGGCCATATCTAACTCCCTCTTGAATATATCTAACAGACCCATTTATCCCTACTCGCTGCTTCCTGTCTGCCAACCAGTTCTCTATCTGCGTCAATACATTACCCCCAATACCATGTGCTTTAATTTTGCACACTAATCTCTTGTGTGGGACCTTGTCAAAAGCCTTTTGAAAGTCCAAATACACCACATCCACTGGTTCTCCCTTGTCCATGCTACTAGTTACATCCTCAAAAAATTCTAGATTTGTCAAGCATGATTTCCCTTTCATAAATCCATGCTGACTTGGACCGATCCTGTCACTGTTTTCCAAATGCACTGCTATTTCATCTTTAGTAATTGATTCCAACATTTTCCCCACTACTGATGTCACGCTAACCAGTCTATAATTATCCGTTTTCTCTCTCCCTCCTTTTTAAAAAAGTGGTGTTACATGAGCTACTAAGCCTGTATTCACTAGAGTTTAGAAGAATGAGAGGGGATCTCATTGAAGTGTATAAAATTCTGACTGGGTTGGATAGACTGGATGCGGGGAGGATATTTCCCCGGGCTGGGAAGCCTAGAACAAGGAGGTCACAGTCTCAGGATATGGGGTAGGAAATTTAGGATCGAGATGAGGAGAGATTTTTTCACTCAGAGGGTGGAATTCCCCACCACAGAAGGCTGTAGAGGCCAAGTCACTGAATATATTTAAGAGGGAGAAAGATAGATTTCTAGAAACAAAAGACATCAAGGAGTATGGGGAAAAAGCAGGAATATGGTGTTGAGATAGAGGATCAACCATGATCATATTGAATGGCGGTGTAGGCTCAGATCCAAGCATTGTAAGGGGGATGGAGTATAAAAGCAGGGAAGTCCTGCTACAACTGTACAGGGTATTGGTGAGGCCACACCTGGAGTACTGCATACAGTTTTGGTCTCCTTATTTAACTAGGGATATACTTGCATTGGAGGCAGTTCAGAGAAGGTTCACTCGGTTGATTCCTGAGATGAAGGGGTTGACTTATGAAGAAAGGTTGAGCAGGTTGGGCTTATACTCCATCTTATTGAAACAAACAAGATACTGAGGGGGAGGATGTTTTCCCTCGTGGGTGAATCTAGAATTAGGGGGCATAGTTTCAGAATAAGCGGTTACCCATTTAGAACTGAGATGAGGAGGAATTTCTTCTCTCAGAGGGTTGTAAATCTGTGGAATTCTCTGCCCCAGAGAGCTGTGGAGGCTGGGTCATTGAATATATTTAAAGTGGAGATAGAAAGATTTTTGAGCGATAAGGGCGTGAAGGGTCATGGGGAGCAGGCAAGGAAGTGGAGCTGAGTCCAGAATCAGATCAGCCATGATCTTATTAAATGGCAGACAGGCTCAAAGGGCCAAATGGCCTACTCCTGCTCCTATTTCTTATGTTCTTATTGTATTCCACGTACTGCTCCTATTCAATCTGTCATCTGTGGCTCAGTGGGTAGCACCCTCACCTCTGGGTCAGAGGATTGTAGGTTCACAGACCCACTCCAGGGACTTGAGCAAATAATCTAAGCTTGACACTCCAGTGCAGAGCTGAAGGTCATCTGTCGAATGAGACGTTAAACCGAGGCCCCGTCTTCCGTCTCAGGTGGCTCCCTCTGAGATTCAAGAGCAGGGGTGTTCTCCCTGGTGTTGTGGCTAATATTTATCCCTCAACCAATACCACGAAAAATGGATTATCTGGTCATTATTACATTGGGAGCTTGCTGTGCGCAATTGCTGGCCATGTTTCCTCCATTACAACAGTGACTGTAAAGCGCTTTATACTGCACTACAGGGTGGGAATAGGATCATTTCAAGATAATTATGGATGAAGAAGGCCGTTCGGCCCATCTTAAAGTATCCATGTAGAAATCCCCTAAAGTCACCACATTGCAGAATCCAGTTACTTCTTCACGAACCATTTCCACCTACTTTTCTAGCGATACAAAAGAAGGGGAAGGTAGTTTGAGTTTGGAGGTTCGAGAATTACCATGAAGGGACACCTTGCCCAGCATTAGCGGGTCTTCCCCATACCAACATTCCCAGCACTGCTGCCCAACCTTATCTGTCCCACTGATTGCCCCTTCCCCAAACTCACAGCTGATGCCAATAAATGGGAAGAGAAGTTTTGAGAGAAATAAAGAGTATGAGTTTTTTTTTAAAGATTCTTTGCAAGTCAACCAAACAAGATACTGAAATAAAAACAGAAAATGCTGGAAATACTTCCCCCACCCCCATGCTTTCTCACTCTCTTCCTCCTCCACCCCCCCCCCCCAAGCTCTCTCTCTCTTCCCCCACCTCCCAGGCTTTCTCACTCTCTTCCTCCTCCCCCCCCAAGCTCTCTCTCTCTTCCCCCACCTCCCAGGCTGTCTCACTCTCTTTCTCTTCTCCCCTCCACCCCGCCCAAGCTCTCTCTCTCTTCCCCCACCTCCCAGGCTGTCTCACTCTCTCTCTCTTCTCCCTTCCTCCCCTCCGCAAGCTCTCTCTCTCCCCAACCCCCAGGCTCTCTCACTCTCCCTCTCACCCCCCATCACCTCCCAGACTATCTCTCTCTCTCTCTCCTCCCCGCCGCTCTCCCCCCGCTGCTGCGGCTCCGCGGGAAGCTCGGGGCCTGGTCGGTTCAAAATGAACGTGTTCGGGACCCATTTCCGGTTTGGTGGGGGTGGGGGGGGGCGGAGTCGGGAGGACGCATGCGCAGAAAGCGGTTAGTACAAATAGTTAGTCTGTAACAGTATACAAGGGTTGGTGTGTATGAAGGGAGGTAAATAAATGCTGGTATGTTGAATGACTAAGTATGGGGTTTAAAGTTGACCCCAACGATGTGTCACAGTAGCTCAACATTGATCATCTTTGTGTTTTTGAGCTTTCCTGCAAATGATTAGAACAGTGCGGAGGAGCGGAGTGTAGCTTTAAAAAAAAGTTCTCAACAAAGTAATATTCTGGTTTAGGTAGCCTCTTAAGAATCTAGTGCGGTGTAGGCCATGGCTCAGTGGGCAGCACTCTCGTCTCTGAGTCTGAAGGTTGTGGGTTCAAGTCCCACTCCAGGGACTTGAGCACAAAAATTTAGGCTGACACTCCAGTGCAGTACTGAGGGAGTGCTGCACTGTCACAGGTGCTTTCATTTCAACGGAGATGTTAAACCGAGGCCCCGTCTGCTCTCTCAGGTGGACATAAAAGATCCCATGGCACTATTTCGAAGAAGAGCAGCAGAGTTATCACTGGAGTTATTTATCCATCAACTAACATCACAAAAAAAAACAGATTATCTTGTCATTATCACATTGCTGTTGGTGGGAGCTTGCTGTGCGCAATTAGCTGCTGTGTTTCCCACATTACAAGTGATTACACTTCAAAAGTACTTCATTGGCTGTAAAGCGCGTTGGTATGTCCTGAGGTCGTGAAAGGTGCTATATAAATGCAAGTCTTTTTTCTTTTTTTTTCTCTCATTCTCTTTTTTTTCTCCTTTATCTCTCTTTCATTCACTTTGTTTCTCCTTTCTGTCTGGCTGGTGCATCATTCTTCTCCTTCTCCAACCGAAGACCTCAGTATTTTCTCGATTGAGGATTGTGCCTGGCCACTATTTTGAATAGTAATCTGAACTCTAAAATGAAGATTTGCTGGCATGCATTGAAATAAAACCTGTTTAAGACAGTTTTCAGCTTTGCCAGGGCGGTGTTGTGCATCTTCCTTCCTCCTGCCCTGGAAAACCTGACCTCCGAGAACAGCTGCGTTAGCCCCTGCCCAACCAGGACACACACGAGCAGCCGTGCTGCGATTAAGGCCTGAACCTTTCAGTGTACAAACCAGGGCTGCACGGAAACAGATGTTCACCGAAAGGCCCAACCAGCTCTCCTGATTTGCTAAATCTGTCTCTCTTCTCTCTTCAGTTGATATTCGGGAAATCAAAGAGATTCGATCAGGAAGGAATTCCCGGGATTTTGAACGATACCAGGATGATGCAGCCAGGCCTGATTCATCCCGGCCTGATTTAGCTCACTGTTTCGTCATTCTCTACGGAACGGAATTCCGGCTAAAAACTCTCAGTCTGGCAGGTAATTCTGTAATTTGAGTCCCTCAAGGCTCCTGTCGACGCTTGCAATCGGTTCGCTATCAGGTCATTTTTTCCAGTTCTGACTCGTGCCTGACAGTAGTTTTACCTCAGTTGCCGCCTTCAACTTTGCATTTACATTCCTGAAGCATCTTGATTATTTTCTCGTCCTTTTCAGCTCATCCTGTGCCACGTGGTGCCCCTCGCTCAGACGATCGGCAAATGGCCTGATGCCCACCTTTGTGTGGCATTCTATCCAGTTGCCAGGCGATGGTCAAGGTCAGCTGATGGGGGGGGGGGGGGGTGGGAGGCAAGAGGGAATGGGGAGAGGGAAGACACTTGTGTAAAGATGCTCACTCGCTTCTAATTGCCTCAGCACGGCCAAACTTGGGAAGCCGCCATCCACGCACACCAGCTTCCAGAGTACAGTTTAATAGGAAGTTAATGGGACTTTTGGAAGTCTGATGCAATATCCTTACACTGCCAGTAACTGGCTCCAGTATGTTTTATACAAGAGTCAACAAAGTGTCACGGTTTATTAGTGAGAGATCTAAACTGCTATAGAAGGACAATTCTGTTCTAGCGAGCCAGCCAGCCAGTCTGGGGCAATTGTAAGTGCAGATATGAATGAACGATTCACTGACTTATGTTAAGTTGAATTGCTTGATTACATGCAGATGCTGCACGGATTTGACACCAGCGCGTCGTAAATCTGCAGGCAGCTGAGCGTGGCTCAGTTTTGAGGCTGGCTTTGTGCTCATTCTCATGCTTTCCTCTTGTCCCCGCTCTCTCACAGCTACTTCCGAAGAGGAGATGAACATGTGGATAACTGGGCTGAACTGGCTTTTGACAGACACCACAAAATCGCCAACACCGCTTCAGATAGAAAGGTAACACCCAGCAGCCCCTTGGAATGGCAGCAAGGCAGCAGAGTGTGTTTGCACCGGACAAGTCTTTTGGTTTCCTGTCGTGCACCATTGACAGTATCTCTTGACAATGGGGATACTCGATGCATCTGAATATTCACGGAGTGGATTGCCCCTTCTCGGTAACTTGTTCGTAGAATCATACATCACAGAAGGAGGCCATTTGGCCCATCAAGTCTGTGCCAGCTCTTTGAAACAGCTATCTATTCAGTCCCACTCTCCTGCTCTTTGCCCATAGACATGTACATTTCGGTTTTTGAATTCCCTTTTGAAAGTTGCTATTGAATCTGCTTCCACCACCCTTTCAGGCAGCGCATCCCAGGAAATCACCAGCAGTAATGATTAGAAACCTTCCTACCCCACCTTCACAAGCTGCCGCATGATCAGCCAGTCACACGTGCCTGATTCTAGGACTCTTTCAAGCCATTCTGCAAAATTGTTGGATGGTTTACACCCTTAAGTGACATTGCAACAACTTTCATGCAATGTTCCCTCCAATTATTTTTTTTCATGCATGGTCCCTTTAAGTGGCTGAGCGGCCCATTCAAATTTTCGCGCATGCGCGGTCTCTTCTATTTAAAAGCCATGAGCAGCCTGCGTGGGACCTCCAGAGTGCTGCGCAGCTTAGCGGGAATACTGCCTTCATGCCTTACATGTTTGCGTCTAAAAACTCTTGAAGGTAAGTAGTCTTTTAATTCAAGATATCGAAATAATCTGGTAATTCCGTTTATCTTACACTTACATTCCCACTTCACTGCACTATTTATGTTGCTGAAAATCAAATTATTAGATAATTCAAACTTTTGTGCATACAAATGACTTTAAATTATTATGAGCAGACTGTAATCTGACTACCAGTCACAAAATAACAGGATCTCTGTTTTACATGTTCCATTTTATTACATGGGAATCTGGGATTGTTACTTGTGTTTTCAGGATCGTTTTCCAATATGCCTTTTGAATTCGACCCACTAGTTTTTTGTGACGAATAAGTCCAAATTCAGCTTCAATTAAGCGAGATTATCATTTTTGACTCCCATATGCTCAGAAGAAATCTTACCCCCATATTGGATAACTCAGCTGCAAATGTTATCAGTAATGTTCCACAACGCTTGTGTCTGCAAGCACTTCCTATCACCTGAACTACACTTAGTCCTCACTCCCTGTGTGCAACACCTTGGCAGATCAACCAATTAATTTTTTTTAAGTTGAGAAATTCTTTCTTGCTATTGCTTTCTCTCTCTTCCCCTCCCACTCTTCTGTCTGTCTTTCTCTCTGTCATTTTGTCTCTCTTTCTTTCTGTTTCTCTCTCTCTCTCTCTCTCCCTTTCGATCCGTCTCTCTGTCTCTTTCTGTTTCTGTCTCTCTCTCTTTCTCCCTTTCTTTCTGTCTCTCTGTTTCTTTCTGTCCCTCTTTCTGTTTCTTTCTGCCTCTTTCTCCCTTTCTATCTCTCTCTTTCTTTCTCCCTTTTCTTTCTCTTTCTCTCCTTTTCTCTCTCTCTCTCTCTCTCCTTTCTCTTTCTCTCACTTTATTTTTTTCTATCTTTCTTTTTCCCTCTCATGCACTCTCATATTCTCTCTCTTTATCGCTAAGTGCCTGTGATGGCATTATGGGCTTCTCAGCAGAACTTCCTGCAGGTCCTGGCTGAAAAGCCCAAGGGTGGAGAACAGTGGTTTATCTGTAGGAGGAGTACGTGGCGTTTGCAGTTCCTGAAGATGTGCCTTGTGAGAGGTTCAGATCTCAAAACAGCTTTACTATTCTCTGGGAATGCTGGAAATCTCAGCGGGTCAGGCAGCATCTGTGGAGAGGAAAAACAGAGTTAACATTTCGGGTCGATGACCCTTCGTCTGGACTCGGCATTCTTTGTTTTTATTTCAGATTCCAGCATCCGCAGTGTTTTTCTTTTATATTACTATTCTCTGGGTTTGGGGTTTCCTGCCAATTACTTTGTGTGAGGAAACAACCTGCACCTTTAAAATGAAACGCAATAACTTTGGCAGCTTCTGTACATTGTGCGGGTTCCAGTAATCACTGTGCAAGCTCGGCTAATTTTCATTGTGCAAATTACAACTTGCTCAAGAGGTATAATCATTTTTTTGCCATTACGCAAGAACCACCTTCCAGCATGAGCCGAATGCTAGCTGGAAGGAATGAACACCAGGTGAGAGAATAATGTACCTAGTCGCCAAGTATGGGTCAGAGTTCCCACCTGATTTGCTCGTGACTGCGGGCTCTCGGATGTTCGCAACGTTGTGGAAAAAATACACTTTTTTTTAAATACACAGTTTTCCCTCCTCTACCGAGGATACCGACTCGAGCTGAGGTGCAGTTCCATTTGGGGCGGCCAGTTGTCATCTGGTACCTTGCCCAAGTGACTGCTCTTCATGCAGAGGCCGAGACACCGAGCATTGGCAGCCCATCGCAACCAAACCTATCGTTATCCTCGTGCCGATCATCCCCAATCACTTCGGAACAGGAGTGGAGCTAAGATACACATCAGCCATGCTCTAATTGAATTGGTACAGGCTCGAGGGGCTGAACGGCTGTATCTTAAGTCCATTTTAATCCGTCTTAGTTCTGTACCCCTTAATAACCATGCCTGACAAAACCCTGTCGGTCTCAGCTTTGACATTTTCACTTGAACTGAGCCATTGGAAAGTAATCTGAAGCAGAAGCCATGGCTGATTTTTAATCACCCCTGGCCCAGAGGTTTTTGAGGCCAGTTATAGCACTCCCGACAGTAGCTAACTCAGCACAGGTGAGGGATCAAAGATGGGACCTAATTTAAAGAAGATGTCCCCTTGTTCTGCATTCCTCCATCAGAGGAAATAGTTTCTCTGTGTCTACCCTGTCGAATCCTTTTACCATTTTAAACACCTTGACCAGATCACCCCCTCAAACCTCTATACTCTGGGGAATACAAGCCTAGCTTATGCAACCTGTCTTCAGAATTTAAACCTCTTCGCCAAATTCAAATAATTTATTTACTTATAGGTTGGTTTCCATTATCAGAAGATTATTTCAGCATTCAAGTTTTTTTATATAATCACTGATGCACTTGCCGTCCCTAAAGTATTGGGCAGAATTAGCAGAGAGTCCGGAAGGGATGAAATGCGCTGACGTGGTAAGAAATGTGCACTCATGACGATTTTACAAGCCTAAACACATTTCCCAGGGTTTGAAGTCACGATGCGCTAATCTGCACGGGCTTGTGTTCACATCCTGGGAGATCTGCACAAGCCCGTACAAACCTATCACTTGTACAGACTTCCTGTCACACCAGCACTACTACTTTGAATCACTCACACAGCCAGACAGTTCATGGTCAATGCAGATATATTGTGTGAGCAACATTTGCACTAATTTTGCCGGCATCTTGTAAGGAAAGAAAGACTTACATTTATATAGCGCCTTTCACGACCACCGGACGTCTCAAAGCACTTTACAGCCAATGAAGAACTTTTGGAGCGTAGTCACTGTTGTAATGTAGGAAACAATGCAGACAATTTGCACACAGCAAGCTCCTACAAACAGCAATGTGATAATGACCAGATATAAATATTGGCCCAGGACACTGGGGAGAACTGCCCCTGCTCTTCTTCGAAATAGTGCCATGAGATCTTTTACGTCCACGTGAAAGAGCAGACGGGGCCTTGGTTTAAAGTCTCATCTGAAACACGGCACCTCCCGCAGTGCAGCACTCCCTCAGCACTGCACTGGAGTATCAGCCTAGATTTATGTGCTCAAGTCCCTGGAGTGGGACTTGAACCCACAACCTTCTGGACTCAGAGGCGAGAGCGCTTCCCACTGAGCCACAGTTGACACAGGAATGCAAGAGAGAATTTTTTCAAGCCAGCGTGACATCTCAATTTGATGGCAACATGATTACTGGTTCTGTAATCATATATTGCAATCAATAGTGTGATTATATGCCTCCCCACTCTCATTAGATTAAAAATGTGTGTGAGGTGAATTGAGTTAGAGTTTGAGGAGTCTCAGCCCTAGTTCCTAGTGGGCTTCAATTTGCAGTGAATGGCATTAAGTTGTCCAAGTCACCTAAAGATGGCTGGTGTAGAAAATGGAACTGACGCACTGCTCCAGTAGCATTTCGAGTACTTATGATTCTCATCAGGAGTCCCAGCACAGCACCCAAGTGAGGGTCTCGAGTTAGGGCTGAAGTGGTCCGAACAAACTGAAGTAGGACTGTTCCGGCTCAGCTTTGCCATTCTCTCCAGACTCCCACTTGGCTGTTGCCAGTGAGAATCAAGGGCTCCCGTTGTCAGTCACAGGTGTCTCCACTGCCCCCACACCAATGTCTCCAGCGCCACATCTTTAAAACATCTGGCCCTCTCCTTTGAAGGGGAATTCGCAGCAGCCATTTCAGAACAGGTCTCAGAGTTGCTGAGATGCACAGATCACTGACTCGAGTGCAGCAATGCTGAAAATGAGCAGCAGCAGGTTCAAATGGCATCCCCTTTTAGAGCCAGGTCCAGCTGGAGTCAAGGATTGAAGTCTGAATGCTGATTGGAACTCCGCTGAAATTGGGTAACTGTCTATGAATAGTGCCCCTGCAGTGCCCAGCTGAGGCATTAGTACCTCATTTACTGCCCCGCCCCCCTCCCCCCACCTTCACTGCTGGGCCAAAAATGCATAATTTCACAAAATTTGGCAAGGCATCTAACTGGACGCTAAATTTTCTAAATATGAAAAGTTAACGCCCCAAACGGATAGCTCCCAAATTTTGTCCCCTGAGGGGCTGAAATTGGTCGACATACCGCACGCGTACCAGCGACATACCGCCCAAAAATGGGATTTTGGTCAAAAAACATCAACATACCGCTGACATATCGCGCGGCGGATTATTCATCATTGACATACCGCCGAGCGGTATGCACACTGTCCGCCGTGCAGGACCGCCCGCAGACCACCCAAAAAGTCCGATTTTCATCGCATACTGCCGACATACCACCGGAGCTGCATACTGTCCTGGAAAAGGTGGTTTTACACGTGGTAAGTGGGCGGGAATGGGCGGAGTCCACGGAGCCGCCATTTTGGAAATCGGAAAGCTAAAGCAGCACCTCTGTATCTCTGAGGTGACCAGTGATTTTACAGTGCGATTTTGATTGGAAAAGGTATATTTACGATTGCTGAGTAACTTACTAAGATAGAAAGGCATTTTAGTTCTATTTTTTTCATCAAAAAATATTGTGGAGATTTAACAAGAATGGGGCCTGTATTATGTCAGCCTGTATTGCTGACTACTTGCCTAATGGAAGAACCAGATGTGAGGAAGTTTATTGAGCAGAGATATAAGGGTAATGGAAGAGGTCGCAGAATGATCAGGAGGAGGAGGAGGCCTTACCCACAAAGGATCTTCAGGGAAAAGTTTGACACTGTACAAGAGTGCTTAAATTCAATTCAAACGTTTATGTAAAAATGTAAAAAATATACAACAATTTTAAAACTTTGTAAAATTTCTAACTATAAAACAACTGTTACAACTTTAATAACAACTTTAACAAAACTTTTACAACTTTAATAAAAGACCCTTTGCTTTCCCCACCCACACCCTCTGGCCCTTACACACCCGTGTGCTACACCACCTTTGGGATTATTCCCTCCTTTCTTACTCCCACCCTTCCTTTTCCCAGTGCCCATGGGCATGGACCTCCCCGGGTATATACCAAGCCGGCATGCAACACCGCACCCCCCGTGCCATTGCTGTCGTTGGGGTGGGGGGGGGGGGGGCGTGGGGTCAGACATTGCAGGCGCAATAACTGGGGCCTCAGGAGATGCTCTTGATGTGGAAGGCGAGGCTTCAGGGCTGGGAGATGATGTCAGCTCCCGATCTTCAGGCACTGTCGACCTGACTACCACAGCACCGGTGGGATTCCGCGCCATGGACAGATCCCGTCGATCGCCGCATGGCGTTGGCAATCCGCTCCATCGTGGTGATCATATATGACATATCCTCTGACTGCCGCTCTGGTAGAGCCGCGATGTTTGTGGCTATTGTAGTCATGGCCTTGAGCAGCTCTTGACCTGTGTCGACGCTGGCCTGTGACAGACGCAACATGTCCTGGTACACGCCTACAGCAACCGACCTTTCCTGCACCAGCCTCTGTCGCTGCGGCAAAGGCGCTGCAACACTGGGGGTGCCTTGATGCGCACGGCCTGGTCCGGCAGAATCAGAGGAGCCACGGGGGGAATCCCCTGAATACAGACTCGGTGGTGGAGGATGTTCCAGCTGTCCCACATGAAGCTGGTGTATCCTTCTCCGTCTCCACCCCCCACCCCCACCTCCACTGGCTGCCGGATCAGCGGCTCTTCCTCTTTCTCTTCGTCTTCCTCGTCAGGAGAGGGCTGGCTGACGCCAGACGTGGAGGCAGTGGGTCTGTCGTCTGTGTCGCTGTGGTCTGAATTATCCGAGTCTGGAAGTATAAAACAACATTTAAAAATGCTTGGCACCATGGGAGGGGTCAGGGTTACATTAGTACATAGTACAGTGACTTATCGCAGTCTTACTTAAATGTTCACCACTGCTACAGTACTGCATTACATATTGCAGACAGAATACATATATGCATTGCGTTACATGCTCCCAGCATTCCAGTACATCACATAAGGCCAACATTACAGTGGAATAAACTTGCATTACATTACATCAGGCCAACATACAATTACTGTTACATTACATGACATGAGAGGACTGCAACACAGACTGTATTTTATTCAACTTCCCATCCTGTGTGGGTGGGTCAGCTCCAATGCCGGTGGTGGCATGATTGCTATCCCCAACCAGGGACAGGGCACGGATCTCAATATCAGTAAGATGTTCCTGGGTTGTGGATCCTCCCCCTGAACGACGCTGATCGGCTGCTATTGCAGATGTCTTCTTCTGCAGAAAGTAAAGTAAATCAAAGTAAAAATCTTCAATCCATTTAACATCGCACGGACACAGACGCATGCACACACACACACATACACACATAAAAAAAGCACTGGGTTGATCCTCTCGTTATTGCCTGAAAAGCACAAATACATCGCCGTAACCTTAAGATAAATAACATCATCCGGGTGACACTGAACCTACATTTACATGGTACATGGGGGGGCGGGGGGGGGGGGTGCATAAATAAAATCATTACTACCCATTACTAATCATTGCTACCCCCACCAGGTCTTTCCACCTATTATGGCACCTTTCCCCGGTGCGTACCATTGTACTTTTAGAGGACACAGCCTCCCCGATCTCGTCCCATATTCGGTTGTACTTCTTTAAGGGGGGGGCGCTTTCCATCACCATCCTTGGTTAGCTCGGAGCGCCTCTCTGTTATGTGCTGCAGAAGGGCAGGTAACTCCGTCTCATCGAAGGCAAGCGCCCTCAACCTCCCTTCCTTCTCGATGTTCCTGCGCTTTGATGTATTTTTTAACATTGCCATAATATTTTTACTGGTATGAATTTTGGTTTGTTAAATATCTCTTCTTGTCTTCAAAGTGAAGAATTATTAGTTGTTAGCAATATATTTTCACTGTGCTATGTATTTTTAAACTCGCTGCCCATCGACTATCTTGCCGCTCCTTCTCACTCTCGCTCTCTCCTCTTCAACTCACTGCGCATGCGCGGGTGACCCCTGACCCCCGAAATTGTGGGTAAAACGCTTGCGTAAAAAAAAAAACGGGAAAAAAAATTTGCGCATGCGTAGTTCCGTGCCGCACCACCCATCTGGATCGACTACTGAGATACATACCATCCAGTGCAGACCGTCAACATACCGCTGCCATACCATTGAAAACATTTTGACCAATTTTGTCCTCTTCGGTCTCAGCGGTATGCCAGCGGTGTGAAACGACATACCGCCGAGAAATGGGCAGACGTTAGGTATCGACCAATTTCCGGCCCTACGTGATTTATCTCTTGCTGTTCAATGCCAGGAAGGGAAGGCCTGCCAGACACAATGGGTGTGAGCCGGTTATCGATGACCGCGGCAGACTCACAAACTGATCATTATCCGCATGCCTTGGGGAAACAACACCAAAGCTGGCTCACCAATGTCTTAATGACCTATCATCTCCGGGAAATTAAAGCTTGGGCCCCACAGCAACTGCAACTGACTCCATGCAGAAAAGCTCTGCAGTTTGATATGTTTCTTTAATGTCATCTCTCTCCGCCCACCTCCTCTCCCCCAAGGCGTGGGTGGGCAACATTAATGATCTTCAGGAAGAGAATTGCGAGGCGCTGTGATCTGATTGCAGAGCCTTTACTTGGAGTTGCTGGCAGTCCTAAGCTTTAATTTCCCGGCGATGATGGATAATTAAGACATTAATGAGCTAGCTTTGGTGTTGTTTCCCCAAGGATTGTGGATAATGATCCGTTTGTGAGGAAGATGGTAAAAGACTTCAAGAGGACATGGACAGGCTGGTGGAATGGGCGATCACATGGCAGATGGAATTTAATGCAGAAAAGTGTGAGGTGATACATTTTGGTAGGAAGAATGCGAAAATAGAAAGTCTTGCATTTATATAGCGCCTTTCACGACCTCAGAAGGTCCCAAAGCGCTTTACAGCCAATGAAGTGCCTCTGAATGTAGTCACTGTTATAATGTAGGAAATGCAGCAGCCAATTTGCGCACAGCAAGCTCCCAAAACAGCAATGTGATAATGACCAGACAATCTGTTTTAAGTTATGTTGATGGAGGGATAAATATTGGCCAAGACACTGGGGATAACTCTGCTGTTCATCTCAAATTACTGCCATGAGATCTTTTACATCCACCTGAGAGGGCAGAGGGGCCTTGGTTTGTCTCATCTGAAAGATGGAAAGAGAGGTGAGACAGCACATGCTAAATGGTACAATTTTAAAGAGGGTGCAAGAAGAGAGAGACCTGGGGTGCTTGTGCACAAATCTTTGAAGGTGCCAGAAAAGATTAACGAAGCAGTTAATAAAGCATGTGGGATCCTGGACTTTATAAATAGAGGCGTAGAGTACAAAAGCTAAGCCTATCTAAAGCACTAGTTCAGCCCCAGCTGCAGTATTGTGTCCAATTCTTGGCACCACACTTTAGGAAGGACGTGAAGTCTTTGGAGAGGATACAAAAGAGATTTACTAGCATGGTTCCAGGGATGAAGGATTACAGTTACGTGGACAGACGAGAGAAGCTGGGGTTGTTCACTTTAGAGCAGAAAAGGCTAAGAGGAGATTTGATAGAAATGTGAGATAGAGTAAATAAAGAGAAATTGTTCCCAGTGGCTGAAGGGTCATTAACCAGAGGGCACAGATTTAAGGTGATTGGCAAAAAAACAGGCGACATGAAGAAAAACTCTTTTACACAACGAATGTTAGGATTAGGAATACACTGTCAGGTAGGGTGAAGCATACTGATTCAATTGTAGCCTTCAAAAGGAAATTGGATAAATAAATCATTGGAGGAAAAAATTGCAGGGATGTTGGGGAAGAGCAGGGGAGTGCCGGTGCAGATTCAATGGGCCGAATGTCCTCCATCTGTGGTGCACTATTTTATCACTCTACGATTCTGTCTAAGTCATGCTATTGATGTATTCCTGGACTGCTGTTACTGTTGGAAACGACTGTGCTTTTGGGGCTTAGTAGGGTTACTCACTTTGTGATTCCTAAACTCTGAGGTTTGTAAGATGTTTTTCACTCTATTTTTAATGACGGTTTACAGAATATTGCGAGTATTTCCGTGTGTGGAGCGAGATGTGATTTGCAGTCATAATCCCATTTATTGAACATCATCATCATCATAGGCAGCCCCTCGGAATCGAGGAAAACTTGCTTCCACTCTTAACATGAGTTCTTAGGTGGGTGAACAGTCCAATACGAGAACCACAGTCTCTGTCACAGATGGGACAGATAGTCGTTGAGGGAAAGGGAGGGTGGGACTGGTTTGCCGCACGCTCTTTCCGCTGCCTGCGCCTGATTTCTGCATGCTCTCGATGATGAGAATCATTTATGATTCAGAAAAGGCAGGAGCAATCTGGGCCATTCTAAAGCGCAAGTCACCATCTGCGGACTTCGCTGGCGTCCCATTATGCTGCACCGGACAAATTTACAAAAATGCATTGTGCTTGGTTTACCGTACAGTGCAGTCCTTGACTATTTTGGAGAGTTATTCCAATGTGGATAGAGGTTCTTTGCTCGGAGCTGAAACCAGAAGTGTGAAGAAGAGCGTGGCCGACTGAATTTGTTGTCTTCTATTGCAGGTGGCTGAGGAAGCAGTTCTACAACGTGGATCGAAATCGAGAAGACCGGTAACACCGACTAGTGTTTTTTTGGGGTTGGTGGTGGGGTGTGGGCGGGCCCCCTCCAGCCAGGATACTCACAGTCCAGGCTGAATACTTCGAAGATAATCGAAGATTATCGAAGATAAATGTTTCGATGGTGCTGCTGGGTTTAAAGATGCCCAGTTTGAAGAATCGCCCATCACTTCAGCCATGACTGTGCTTACTCTGGAACAACCTGAGATCCAACCTGATCGAAACAGCACAGATTGGGAAAGATGGAGAATAGATCCAAGTTATCATTGGGTTTCTGTGACTGTGTCTGACTTAATGTTCCAACACGTGCGTGAGATTGCAAGGCAGTGTTATTGAGCTTTATTAACATTCAGGACGAGAATTAAGAGGGGTGCAATCTGGCCTATGGGGGGACCATCACCAGGAATTTCACTGGGGTTCCTCTTGAGCGACTGCTGGATCTTCAGCAGGCGATCAGCGGAAATCTTGGCTAAGTCGCGCAAGCAGCCCAAGTTACAACAGCTGATCGGGAGAAGCACCGAGGAGATTCCCGGCCTGTGTGTATGTGGCTGTCCTGGCATAGAATCATAGAAGTTTCCAGCACGGAAGGAGGCCATTTCAGCCCATCGTGCCCATGCCGGCCAACAAGAGTCTATCCAGCCTAATCCCACTTTCCAGCTCTAGGCCCGTAACCCTGCAGGTTACGGCACTTCAAGTGCACATCCAAGTACTTTTTAAATGTGGTGAGGGTTTCTGCCTCTACTACCCTTTCAGGCAGTGAGTTCCAGACCCCCATCATCCTCTGCGTGAAGAAATTTCCCCTCAAATCCCCACTAAACCTTTTACATAAGAAATAGGAGCAGGAGTAGGCCATTTGACCCCTTGAGACTGCTCCGTCATTCAATAAGATCATGGCTGATCTGATCTTGGCCTCAGCTTCATTTCCTCGCCCGCTCCCCATAACCCCTGACTCCCCTATCATTTAAAAATCTGTCTATCTCCACCTTTAAATATATTCAATGACCCAGCCTCCACCGCTCTCTAGGGCAGAGAATGCCAAAGATTCACAACCCTCTGAGAGAAGAGAATCTCTTATGTTATAAGGTTGTGTAGCTCCCTCTTAAGGTTGCTCTTTGTCATATGGTAGTGTCTCATCCAAGGGGAACCATCCGGGACCAATGTCTGATGATTGGGGATTTGGTGGCCCCACAACCCATGAATGTGGGGCCAGGAATGTGGCTTTGGTTCCATGAGCCCATTTCTGTGAAGCGTGTGTAGTTCACAGCTCTGTGCTTTCCTATCTCCCACGTACTTCCTGCTCTTAATCCCCAAGTAGAGTGAGTAAGTCATTTATCAGGATCTGGCATCTTCTCAGACCAGCTTCCCAGATTACAATCCTCTGTGTATCCTACTTTTGAGTGATTATCTACTAATCACAGATTTGGATTGATATCTATCCAAGTCCAGATCATTGAGACAGCCAGTGATCAATTATGGAGTACCTACTGTACATGGTTTGATGAAGCGATAATTGAAGACAATGTCAAATATTTTTTTCTGGAGATGATTTCACTTTGTTCTATTTTCTTGCTTTTAAAATTCTCTTGCAAGCTGCCCGATAGTTCAGAGAATGGAGGTCTGGCACTGAGCCGCACAGATCAAAGAAGGTCCCAGGTTCAACCTGTGCTGAGTTAGCTGACCTTGACCGTGATAAGAACATAAGAATTAGGAGCAGGAGTAGGCCATTTGACCCCTCGAGCCCGCTCCGCCATTCAATAAGATCATGGCTGATGATCGATCTCAACTCCACTTACCTGCACTATCCCCATATCCCTTGATCCCATGATAGTGGTATTGTAACAGGCTCCCGGGACCCTGAAGTGGAGATGGGGGACAAAATTGGCCCAGGTTTACTAGTCCTGATCACTGTCCAGTGACTGTGGCTGAAAAGGTGTGTGTGCGCACGTGCGAATGTTGTGGGGAGCAGGATTGAGCTGGGCTTTGATACCCTTAGTCTCTTGCTTGGAAGTATTGGCCACTTGGTGGAGATACTAAAGGCCACCCCCATCCCGTGGATTCCTAACCTCAGCTTCAGGAAAGGAGGAAGGAGGAAATGCTGCAGCCTCCCCAGACAATAATCACACCTTGAGCAAGTGAGCACGGCACTGCGCCATCTATTTGCATCTTCATTTACGTGTAGATTTGTAAGCTTTGCATTCATGGCCGTGATGGTGGTGGGGGGATGGTGCCTAAGAAGAAGGAGAAGATTAGCTGCACTATAGATGATGTGGAAAACCCCTAACCGATGTTGTCTCAACAGGGCCCTCCCTTCCTGCACCACAGGTTAGACATTTAGCGGGCATGCGATATTATTATTTAATACAGAACGTGTTTTTAAAGAAAGGATGAGCCCACATTTTACCCAGGAGCTCGATGTCGGGAATGAAAAATAAAAGACGGCACCATTCTAAATTTTAAAAAAACGCCCCATTTTGTTACTTCTCGAACTGAAATGACAGAATATCTGTTCGCAGAACATCAACCTTGGTCACCAGCTGAGAGCTCCATCTGAGCTAACTCTGCCTTCGGCGTTTCTCTTGCTTTCTCTGAGGATGTGTTTCACTCATCAGGGCGACTTGGCTGGGATGGACCTGTGACCGGGCTAGGGTGTACAGGCCGTGCGCTCACCACGTCAAGCTGCCAGTCACGTGGCCCCCTTTTCCGGGTTCTTTCAAATAACAGGGGTTTCCTGCCTCATCTGAGCTGGGGGAAGTGACAATTCCCCAGTAAGCAGCCTTATTGCATGGTACACACCAAAGTTCACGAAGGACTTGGAGGGTAACTGTATACTTTTCCTCTCATAGGATCACGGTGAAGGATCTGAAGAGTATGCTGTCCCAGGTCAACTACCGAGTGCCCAACATGAAATTTCTGCGGGAAAAAATTACAGTAATTTGAATTCTTTCTGAATTTAATCCATTCGTCAAGGCAACATTTTTTATCTCGTCTATTTATCTTATAATCAGACTTTGTCTATAATGTAATGTTGCCGATTGGTGTATACTAACCCTGTGACACAATGGACATAAGAACATAAGAATTAGGAACAGGAGTAGGCCATCTAGCCCCTCGAGCCTGCTCCGCCATTCAAAAGGATCATGGCTGATCTGGCCGTGGACTCAGCTCCACTTACCCGCCCGCTCCCCGTAACCCTTAATTCCCTTCTTGGTTAAAAATTTATCTATCTGTGATAAACCAGACCCCAATATAATCCATCCAAACTATTTGATGCCTCAGACCAATAGGGTCCCTACAAAAGCAGCTTTTAAAAGAAATGCAACTCTTTTAATTATTTTCAGCTTTTCTACCTACATTTTAATTTATCTCTCCAGCACAGCCCTGCTCAGCTTCGCTGTCTGGCCTGAATCTCTTCTGCCCTCCGAGTCCAGCTGTACACTGATGTTGTGGCCTGCACAGCCTCTGTGGCTAAGCCAGCCTCTATGCCCTGCCCCTCCCTTGCTTGACCCGATCCTCTTGTCAACGAACAAATTGCTGGGCTATGTAATTAATCAGAAGATTTACCGGCTAGGATCCTATTATAAATAACTTTATCATCCAGTGCCTCCATATGATGCTGTACAATCCAGTGTCTCGGCTGTGATGCTGGATCTTGGGGCTCCTGATGTGATCCTGTGCCAGTTGATTCTACCTATGCAATCCAGTATCTCCGATATGATCCTGTATCAGCTGGAATCTCCGGTGAGATCCTGCATTGGCCTGTGTGATGTATGTACCTGTGAGGATGCTCACAAGGTGGGAGAACTATTGAATTTCTGCGATCTGGAGGAGTCAGTGTTCCAAGTCTATGTTCAATGTGTGAGGTTGCAACCCCATATTTGAAGTATAATGTGGATAAATGTGAGGTTATCCACTTTGGTGGTAAAAACAGAGAGACAGACTATTATCTGAATGGTGACAGATTAGGAAAAGGGGAGGTGCAACGAGACCTGGGTGTCATGGTACATCAGTCATTGAAGGTTGGCATGCAGGTGCAGCAGGCGGTTAAGAAAGCAAATGGCATGTTGGCCTTCATAGCAAGGGGATTTGAGTACAGGGGCAGGGAGGTGTTGCTACAGTTGTACAGGGCATTGGTGAGGCCACACCTGGAGTATTGTGTACAGTTTTGGTCTCCTAACCTGAGGAAGGACATTCTTGCTGTTGAGGGAGTTCAGCGAAGGTTCACCAGACTGATTCCCGGGATGGCGGGACTGACCTATCAAGAAAGACTGGATCAACTGGGCTTGTATTCACTGGAGTTCAGAAGAATGAGAGGGGACCTCATAGAAACATTTAAAATTCTGACGGGGTTAGACAGGTTAGATGCAGGAAGAATGTTCCCAATGTTGGGGAAGTCCAGAACCAGAGGTCACAATCTAAGGATAAGGGGTAAGCCATTTAGGACCGAGATGCGGAGGAACTTCTTCACCCAGAGAGTGGTGAACCTGTGGAATTCTCTACCACAGAAAGTTGTTGAGGCCAATTCACTAAATATATTCAAAAAGGAGTTAGATGAGGTCCTTACTACTAGGGGGATCAAGGGGTATGGCGAGAAAGCAGGAATGGGGTACTGAAGTTGAATGTTCAGCCATGAACTCATTGAATGGCGGTGCAGGCTAGAAGGGCCGAATGGCCTACTCCTGCACCTATTTTCTATGTTTCTATGTTTCCTCAAATTCTGGTTGCACTTCAGTCCCACACTCCAGATCTTTGGGTACCCTGTGCGGAGGGGAGCGGGCAGGTCGGAAGGCCTCCTCGTAGGACTGCTCCTGGGCACGGCCAAAGTGGCCATCAGCCGGTCCAGGCAGCGGGCGGTCGAGGGGGCCATTCAGCCTGACTGCCTGCCACTCTTCCACGGTTACATCCGAGCCAGGGTGTCCCTGGAGATGGAGCACGTGGTGTCCACCGGTATGCTCGCGGCCTTCCGCGAGAGGTGGGCGCCGGAGGGACTGGAGTGCATCATCACTCCTGGCAACCAAATTTTGATTTGAATTAAGTTTACTGCCAAAAGATAATTTGATTATTGTATCGGTTTTAGTGCCCCCCCTTTAATCAGGGGGCACTTGTATTAAAGTTTGCCATCTAATTTACCCCTTTCATAAGGGGGCATTTGATTTACAGGTGCAACTAAAATAGTTGTAGAACTGTTGAATTTCTGCGGCTTGGAGGAGTCCGTGTTCCACGTCTATGTTCAATGTGCGAGGTTGCAGCCCCTCTTTCAATATTTGAAGGGGCTGCTCCTCAAATTCTGGTTGCACTTCAGTCCCGCGCTCCTGATCTTTGGGCACCCTGTGCGGAGGGGAGCAGGCAGGTCCGAGGGCCTCCTCGTAGGACTGCTCCTGGGCATGGCCAAAGTGGCCATTAACCGGTCCAGACAGCGGGCAGTCGAGGGGGTCGTTCAGCCCAACTGCCTGCCTCTCTTCCGCGGTTACATCTGAGCCAGGGCGTCCCTGGAGATGGAGCACGCGGTGTCCACCGGTACGCTCGCGGCCTTCCGCGAGAGGTGGGCGCCGGAGGGACTGGAGTGCATCATCACCCCCGGCAACCACATTTTAATATGATTTAAGTTATGGTAAAAAGTTAATTTGTTTAATTGTCGGTTTTAGTGCCCCCGTTAATAAGGGGGCACTTGATTTATGGGTTTTACAAAAACAGTTGTAGAACTATTGAGTTGGGAGTGACTTAGCCAGTCACATGATGTAACAAGACTCAATAAAACCCCAGCAAGTTGGGTTCGGGGGATCCACTATGAGGCAGTGGTAATGTGTAGTGTGATTGTTAAAAATTTTGCTAATAATCCAACTAGTTTTTAATAGCAATGTGTTGCTCCGAATTCCTAAGCAAAGAACCCATGAAGCAAATACATTACAGCCTGTGACTCCGATATGATCCTGTATCAACCGTTGTCTTCAATATGACGCAGTAGTAGCCACTGTCTCGAAGTCTATTATTGTGATGTAGGACCAGCTGCTCATTTGGATGGGGTATTGGTTGTGACCCTACATTGGCCACTCATCACCTGGATCACTCAGTTCCACACTGTGAAGGGAAGCAGGCAGCTATGAGACATAGCAGCTTCCCCTCTCCCCTTCTCCAGAACGAGCCCGCTACCAGTGACATCAGGGCATATATTGTACTGGGAAGGAGATGGTTACTGGCCTAAATTGGGTGCCCTGATTCCTTCTCTTTATGCCCCCAGGACATGGAGTTGCGGAGTGGAGATGTCACGTACTGCCAGTTTGCTCAGCTTTATCGAAGTCTGATGTACGACGCTCAGAAACATGTAAGTGTCAAATGTGGTGGATGGGTTTTTAAAAATAAATTGCGATATACAGCATCTTTCACATCCTCAATGTGCCCCAAAGTGTCTTTCAAGTGTAGTCACTGTTGTCATATAGACAACTACAGCAGTCAGTTTGCGCACAGCACAGGTTCCCCAAACAGCAGTGAGCTGAATGACCAGCTCATCGCTTTAGATGGTGGAGGTTAAAGGATAAATGCTAGGCAGGAGATTGGGAGAATCATAGAATGGTTATAGCATGGAAGGAGACCATTCGGCACATCGAGCCCATGCCGAATTAGAAATATCTCATTTACATTAAACACCAAAAAACCCAACTGGAGAATTTCCATCCAATCAGCAAAAAGAAAATGAACCCCACAATCAGCTCAACGATAGAGACATTACAGATTACTATAAACACTGACAGCAGCCAGTGACAATCAATCAAACCAAATGGAGATACAGAATCGGAAATTGCTTCTGAATGAATCCTCCCAGTAACACAGCAAGTCCGGAATCCAGTTCCAGTGAACTTCATTGGGATCAGCCTCAGGCCGGGGCTGAGAACTCCCCTACTCTTTGAATAGTGACATGGGATCTTTTACAGCCATCTGGACAGGTTTAACTTCTCTGAGAGATGGGACTTCCAACAGTGTAGCACTGTTGTCTCACTACTGCACTGAATTATCAGCCTGCAGCTTGTGCTCAAGTCCTTGGATGGGGCATGAACCCACAATCATCTGACTTATAGACGAAAGTACTGATTGAGCCAAACAGCAGAAACCTAATACAATCACACTGGCGGAGCATAGTGCAATATATGAGTTGAAATCTCCCTTCTTTGTTCCAAATGGGTAGAAGTAACATTGATCCTATTTTAACTTTTGTGATATGAAATGATTTGTGCCTTTAGCAATCATTGGTGATCTAGCTGGACAGGTCTACAATGGAACAAAAACTAAATACTGGGAATCTGAAATAAAAACAGAAAATGCTGGAAAAGCTCAGCTGATCAGGCAGCATCTGCGGAGAGAGAAACAGAGTTAACATTTCAGTTTAACGACTTTTCGCCAGAACATGTCCATAATGGATCTGGCTGTCCTATTATTCACTGTGCCTATGATGGTGCCAACTTTCTTGGGTACAAAACATGAGTGAGTGTGTCTATAGCTCGACGGACTGTCCCATTGGTGACTGCATGTAGCGCAACTATACCATTACTGACTGTATGATACTTAAACAGAAAGAAGAAGGACTTGCATTTATATAGCGCCTTTCACGACCACCAGATGTCCTAAAGTGCTTTACAGCCGATGAAGTATTTTTTTTAAAGTGTAGTCACTGTTGTAATGTAGGAAACACGGCAGCCAATTTGCATACTGCAAGCTCCCACAACCAGCAATGTGATAATGACCAGATAATCTGTTTTAGTGATGTTGGTTGAAGGATTAATATTGGCTAGGACTCCAGGGAGAACTCCCCAGCTCCTCTTAAAAATAGTGCCATGGGATCTTTTGCGTCCACCTGCAAGGGCAGACAGGGGCCTCAGTTTAACGTCTCATCCGAAAGACAGCACCTCCCTCAGCATTGCACTGGAATGTCAGCATAGATGTATGTGCTCATGTCCCTGGAGTGGGACTTGAACCTGCAACCTTCTGACTCAGAGGTGAGAGTGCTACCCACTGAGCCACAGCTGACACTAGAACAAAGCAGTTCGCCTCTCGACTTTCATCCCCGCTACCGCTGTTGAGCTTCAGTCTCCACTCCGTCTGTCCAGCCTACTCTGCTGGAACTGATGTTAAATCTGCAGTCGGTGCTGGGAATGGGGGGGGAGCAGCTGCTACTTAAATATCACAGGATCTCTCCTATTCCAGAGGAGCAATCTGTTTAATGTTTATTTCCTTAGATTGAGCTCAATTTGCCATTTTGATCCCATGGAGCGGGAAAGGCATTTATATAGCGCCTTTCATAACCACCGGACCTCCCAAAGCAACTTACAGCCAATTAAGTACTTTTTGAGTGTAGTCACTGTTGTAATGTGGGAAACACGGCAGCCAATCTGCGCACAGCAAGCTCCCACAAACAGCAATGTGCTAATGACCAGATAATCGGTTTTTTGATGACATTGATTGAGGGGTAAATATTGGCCAGGACACCGAGGATAACTCCCCTGCTCTTCTTCAGGAGGAGCTGAATGCATATATAACTTTATAGAATCATTTTAACTTTGCCTGTGCAGGGATTTGGGACCCCTCCCCATTACTGGGGTAGGGTAAACAATTTGTTGTGACGCGGCATCCCAGGAATTGCTACATTTGCCACCTGTAGTGTGATTTGCTGCTTGAGAACTACGATCTTGCATTAAAAACCTGTCGAAGAAGAAGAGAATTTCTGGCTCCTCAACTGATCGGTGCAATGACAAATCACTTGCACTGACCGTGACTAACCGCCGATGTAACAGACTCTCTGTCTTGTTACGTCACCGTGTGATAAAGGTCTGCTTCTGCCTGATTTGCATAGAGTGCAGTTCACTGTACTGCAATTTGATTGCAAATTGAATCATAGAATCGTAGACTGACAGCACGGAAGGAGGCTGTTCGGCCCGTCGAGCCCGTGCCGGCTCTCTGCAAGAGCACTTCAGCTAGTCCCACTCCCTCTGCCATTTCCCCATGGCCCTACAAATGTTTTTCTTTCAGGTCCTTATCTAATTCCCTTTTGAAAGCCACGATTGAATCTGCCTCCACCACCCTTTCAGGCAGTGCATTCCAGATCATAACCACTTGCTGCGTAAAAAGGTTTTTCCTCATGTCGCCTTTGGTTCTTCTGCCAATCACCTTGTTATCATTCTACACAGCTTAGGATAATTACAGATAAAACTGATAAACTGACTGTCCCAGTAAAGTGCCAGCAGAACATCTACTAAGTACCACATTCCCTATGTTTTTCTGGATGTCACACCGTGTACCTGAAAGAATCTTAAATGCATTTATTAATGACGTTCTTCCTGCACTGGTTCCATGGTTAAAGCACTACCTGGTGTAGTACTCAGGATTGATCATTGGTCTATGCTGAGTTAGCTAATTCCAGTGCAGGATAGGTGAGGTCTGATTCTGTGCTGTTAAGTTCTATGTATGTGGCTAAACTGGCCACTGTTGCTGTGTTGGGATTGAGCGCCGAGTGACGTTTCCCCAGTGGGTCAGGCCTGGATGGGAATAAGAGAGGAATACCTCACAGAGGTGCAGCACTAAACAGTATGCGGGCTGTTCTGTTTCTCATTGCCGACAGTGTGAGCAAGGGGGAAAACTTTTTTATATATATCTTAAAAAAAAAAAATTTGTTTCTGATTGTGCTTTGTTTCTCCCTCTCCAGATGGAAGTCCGCTTTCTTCAGAGGTAAGTGGACAAAGCACTTGATATCGGTTTGGAGAATGTGATGTGGGAGACACTTTAATGTTTCTTCCAGGTCAGCAGGTACTTGGCTTATTGGCTGCTATTTCTGTTGCTATATTACAGATACAGTCCCCACCGCTTATACTGGTCCCGTTGGTCTCAATGGGGTTTACCCGTTATACACGGTTAAATAAAAACTCTTGTCTGTCTAAACCTTTAAAAGACATTTTCTGTCTGTGCTTACATCTGGTCCAGGTTCCTTGCTTTAAGAACATAAGAAATAGGAGCAGGAGTAGGCCATTTGGCCCCTCGAGCCTGCTCCGCCATTTAATAAGATCATGGCTGATCTGATCCTGGGCTCAGCTTCACTTCCATGCCCGCTCACTTCACTTCCTTATCGTTCAAAAATCTGTCTATCTCCACCTTAAATATATTCAATGACCCAGCCTCCACAGCTCTCTGGGGCAGAGAATTCCACAATTTGCGATCCTCTGAGAGAAGAAATTTCTCCTCATCTCAGTTCTACATTCTTAAACTATGCCCCCTAGTTCTAGTTTCCCCCACGAGTGGAAACATCCTCTCTGCATCCACCTTGTCGAGCCCCCTCAGAATCTTATATGTTTCAATAAGATCACCTCCCATTCTTCCAAACTTCAATGAGTATAGGCCCAACCCACTCAACCTTTTTTCATAAGACAACCCCTTCATCTCAGGAATTGTTGGCGCAAAAGCTTAAAGGATACTGCTCTTAAGCAGCTGGCTGTTAGACTGAAACAGGCTGACCACCAATGTTCCCGTTGAACCGCGCTGCCGTGCAGTCACCTGAAAGGTCCCGCGCAGAACGCTCACCGGCTTTCACGTTGTCGATACCGCGCACGCGTGTAGAAATTTGAATAGGCCGCACAGGGACCACCAAGTGCCACTGAGCATCCAGTACAGGTTCCCGTAGGAGACCTCTGCTCATCGCTCAAGGGACGATTGGCACTGCGCCCTTCTCACAGGCCTCCGTCAGAATGGCAATTAAAGCCACGTGCAAACTGGCCCCACAGGACTGAGTCACTCAGCCCCACTAGTGAAGAGTCGACTATAGTTAGTCACACATTAACGAGCTGCGAAAAGTTTATTGATCTCCCAAAAATAGCCGGGGCACTTTATGTGTTACAAACGCCTTTATAATTGGCTTCAGTGGAAATGGCCAACGGTTGCCGCCATTTTCCCCACACAACACGGTAAACGGTGGGAACTGTATGAACACAAAAGTACTTTTGTGGTAGCTCCTGTTGCTGTATGGATAGATGTCTTCCTCGATTTCGAGGGACTGCCTATGACGATGATGGATAGATGCCACCAGTGGCAGAAGTTAGGGCATGGGAGTTCCCAGAAGTCAGCCAATTTCTACCCAGCTAGTATTTCAAGAAATACGGTAAAATATTGGCCTTGGAGACCAGCTGGGAAATTCTTGCCGGCACAGTAAAGCGTCCCCCACGCAGGAGAAGCTTGAAAACCATCGCAGTCGTTTCCAAGGACAATAAGATCCTCCTGAGCTGTGCCAGAGCCTAGAGCTGTTTCTCAGACTTCAGTCTCTGGTGTTTGGCAGAAGTATCGTAATGCTGTTCTCCCGCTCGGAGTACCTTCGACACGCGCACTGCAGTGGCTCAAGAGGGCGGCTCGTCGCAACTTTCCCCAGAGCAATCGGGGATGGCAATCAATGCTGGGCTTACAGCGAAGCCCACAGCCCAGGAAATAATTTGCTTTAAACTGAAATCTTTCCAGTTATTTTATGTCGATTTGCCACTCCTTGCATTGTTCTTTCAGCATGTCAGCTCTGTATGTGCGAATCCCCAGGTATCTCTGTTCCTGCACCTCCCCCCCTCCCCCCTTTAAAATTGTACCATTTAATTTAGATTGCTTCTCCTCGTTCTTCCTTCACACTTCAGTACCAGTGTGCCCAGTGCACGTACCTCAGTGCCACACTGCCCACATCAGCACCATGCCACACGCTGTTCCGTCGGGAGTGTCGGGAAATGATTGCAAAGTCACGCTGTTCTGAACTAGTCGTTGGGATTTTCTTTTTTTGTTGGAGCTTAAGAAATAGGAGCAGGAGTAGGCCATGCGGCCCCTCGAGCCTACTCTGCCATTCAGTAAGATCATGGCTGATCTTTGACCTTAACTCCACTTTCCTGCCTGATCCCCATATCCCTTAATTCCCCAAGGGATCAAAAATCTAGCGATCTCAGCTTTGAATACACTCAACGACTCAACATCTACAGCCCTATGGGGTAGAGAATTCCAAAGATTCACAACCCTCTGAGTGAAAAAATTCTTCCTCATCGCAGACCGATGGCCGACCCCTTATCCTGAGACTGTGACCCCTGGTTCTAGACTCTCCGGCCAGGGGAAACATCCTCCCTGCATTTACCCTGTCAATCCCCTCCAGAATCTTATATGTTTCAATAAAATCACCTCTCATTCTCCTAAACACCAGAGAGTATAGGCCCAATCTACTCAAACTCTCCTCGTAGGGCAACCCACTCACCCCAGGGATCAATCTAGTGAACCTCTGTTGCACCGCCTCCAAGGCAAGTATATCCTTCCTTAGATAAGGAGTCCAACTCTGTGCAGGCAATTAAGTGCAGGCAAGGAGGAATAAGCCTGTAATCCCTCTCCCAGAGGGAGTGGTTCGACATCTGTTTCTGGTTTAGCCCAGGTGCCTGTCCTGGGCTAACGCTTGTGATCTTTTATTCTGCAGGAGCTGTGAGAGGCCTGAACTCAGCCAAGTCTCACTGCAGGATTTTCAGCAATTTCTTCTGGAGCATCAAAAGGTAAGCGTGATTGCCAGCTTCTGCGGAGAAACTAGTCGGGGCATGCCATCTGCACATACTTTCCAGACTTGTCAGGATTAAGGTTCACCCTGAGGTGGTTCCCAGTTAGCATTAACATAAGAACATAAGAAATAGGAGCAGGGGTAGGCCATTTGGCCCCTCGAGCCTGCTCCGCCATTCAATAAGATCATGGCTGAACTGATCCTGGCCTCAACTCCACTTCCCTACCCGCTCCCCATAACCCTTGACTCCCTTATCGTTCAAAAATCTGTCTATCTCCGCCTTAAATATATTAAATGACCCAGCCTCCACAGCTCTCTGAGGTAGAGAATTCCAAAGATTCGTGACCCTCAGAGAAGAAATTCTTCCTCATTTCCGTTTTAAATGGGCAACCCCTTATTCTGAAACTATGTCCCTAGTTCTAGATTCCCCCACGAGGGGAAACATCCTCTCTGCATCTACCCTGTCAAGCCCCCTCAAGAATCTTATACATTTTAATAAGATCACTTCTAAACTCCAATGAGTAGAGGCCCAATCTGCTCAACCTTTCTTCATATGACAACCCCTTCATCTCAGGAATCAACCTCGTGAAGTTTCTCGGAACTGCCTCCAGTGCAAGTATATCCATCCTTAAATAACCTATTTTTCTTTCCTTAAACAGGTTGTTCTCCTTTAATCAGGAGGGTAGGGGAGGGGGGGAGGCGGAACAAAGGGTGATGTAAATTCAAGAGCGAGAGAACGAAAAAGTGATCAAGGGTGGTGGTCCATTGGCGAGTATTCAGGCGCTAGCATTTTCAAACGCGGTTTCCACTGCTTACCCATTCTGTGTGCAGTGGAGCAGTTCAGCGCCAATCAGGGGAACCGCTACGTGAGAGTGAAGTAAAAAAGAAAGACTTGTATTTATAGAGCACCTTTCACGACCACCGGACGTCCCAAAGCGCTTTACAGCCAATCAAGTGCTTTTTGAAGTGCAGTCACTGTTGTAATGTGGGAAATGTGGCAGCCAATTTGCGCACAGCAAGCTCCCACAAACAGCAAGGTGATAATGACCAGATGATCTGTTTTAGTGATGTTGCTTGAGGGATAAATATTGGTCAGGTCACCAGGGTTAACTCCCCTGCTCCTCTTCGAAATAGTGCCTTGGAAATTTTTACATCCACCTGAGAGAACAGATGGTGCGTCGGTTTGATGGTCACATGCGAAAGACGGCACCTCCGACAGTGCAGCACTTCCTCAGCACTGCACTGGAGTGTCAGCCTGGATTTTTTTGTACTCAAGTCTCTGGAGTGGGACTTGAACCCACAACCTCCTGACTCCAAGGCATGTCTCCCATAAGGAAAAATCAATCGCAGCATGAATCAGGCTGGGTCATTCTTACGACCCCCCCCTACTGTCCTATTCCAGTCGCCTTTGATTGTGCCACCGTGAGCTTCTTGACAGAACATTCGGTAACGTGAGATTTGCAAGGATGTACATCATTCGTTTAACAGTTTCGATGTTCTGTTTTCATTGTCTAGGAATTGTGGGCGAAGGACACCCATCGAGTGCGGGAGTTCATGTTCAATTACCTCCGAGACCCTCTTCGAGAGATTGAGGATCCATTTTTCTACCTCGATGAGGTAAGATTGCCGCCAACGGTGAAGAACATCCCAGTCGTTGTGGGCTTCGGTTACTCGGCTGGGCCACGACGTCGCAGTGAGGCACAGGGGTGCCCAGCACCCCGGCTGTAAGCAGGAAGCCCTCACTAAAAGTAGAGGCGAGGAAGTGGTGGGCTGATAGTTGGGAGTTTGTGGGAGGGGGGGTGGGGTAGGTCTGAGCAGGTTGTGTCGTCAATGCAGGATTTACCGAAAACAAGCAAAGCCCAGGAAAACGGTCTCCTGATGGGTAAATACACCACTGGTACTGAGCTGTGTAGATCAGGAGTGGCTTCAATGTGATCCCCAGTCTGTATTGTGCACAGGAGGGCAGGAAAAAGAGTGGGAGAGCGATAGTGATAGGGGATTCAATTGTGAGGGGAATAGATAGGCGTTTCTGCGGCCGCAACCGAGACTCCAGGATGGTATGTTGCCTCCCTGGTGCAAGGGTCAAGGATGTCTCAGAGCGGGTGCAGGACATTCTAAAAAGGGAGGGAGAACAGCCAGTTGTCGTGGTGCACATTGGTACCAACGACATAGGTAAAAAAAGGGATGAGGTCCTACGAAACGAATTTAAGGAGCTAGGAGCTAAATTAAAAAGTAGGACCTCAAAAGTAGTAATCTCGGGATTGCTACCAGTGCCACGTGCTAGTTAGAGTAGGAATCGCAGGATAGCACAGATGAATACGTGGCTTGAGCAGTGGTGCAGCAGGGAGGGATTCAAATTTCTGGGGCATTGGAACCGGTTCTGGGGGAGGTGGGACCAGTACAAACCAGACGGTCTGCACCTGGGCAAGACCGGAACCAATGTCCTAGGGGGAGTGTTTGCTAGTGCTGTTGCGGAGGAGTTAAACTAATATGGCAGGGGGATGGGAACCAATGCAGGGAGACAGAGGGAATCAAAAAGGAGACAAAAACAAAAGACAGAAAGGAGATGAGGAAAAGTGGAGGGCAGAGAAACACAAGGCAAAGAACAAAAAGGGCCACTGTACAGCAAAATTCTAAAAGGACAAAGGGTGTTAAAAAAACAAGCCTGAAGGCTTTGTGTCTTAATGCAAGGAGTATCTGTAATAAGGTGGATGAATTAACTGTGCAAATAGATTTTAACAAATATGATGTGATTGGGATTACGGAGACGTGGCTCCAGGATGATCAGGGCTGGGAACTCAACATCCAGGGGTATTCAACATTCAGGAAGGATAGAATAAAAGGAAAAGGAGGTGGGGTAGCATTGCTGGTTAAAGAGGAGATTAATGCAATAGTTAGGAAGGACATTAGCTTGGATGATGTGGAATCTATATGGGTAGAGCTGCAGAACACCAAAGGGCAAAAAACGTTAGTGGGAGTTGTGTACAGACCTCCAAACAGTAGTAGTGATGTTGGGGAGGGCATCAAACAGGAAATTAGGGGTGCATGCAATAAAGGTGCAGCAGTTATAATGGGTGACTTTAATATGCACATAGATTGGGCTAGCCAAACTGGAAGCAATACGATGGAGGAGGATTTCCTGGAGTGCATAAGGGATGGTTTTCTAGACCAATATGTCGAGGAACCAATTAGGGGGGAGGCCATCTTAGACTGGGTGTTGTGTAATGAGAGAGGATTAATTAGTAATCTCGTTGTGCGAGGCCCCTTGGGGAAGAGTGACCATAATATGGTGGAATTCTGCATTAGGATGGAGAATGAAACAGTTAATTCAGAGACCATGGTCCAGAACTTAAAGAAGGGTAACTTTGAAGGTATGAGGCGTGAATTGGCTAGGATAGATTGGTGAATGATACTTAGGGGGTTGACTGTGGGTGGGCAATGGCAGACATTTAGAGACCGCATGGATGAACTACAACAATTGTACATTCCTGTCTGGCGTAAAAATAAAAAAGGGAAGGTGGCTCAACCGTGGCTATCTAGGGAAATCAGGGATAGTATTAAAGCCAAGGAAGTGGCATACAAATTGGCCAGAAATAGCAGCGAACCCGGGGACTGGGAGAAATTTAGAACTCAGCAGAGGAGGACAAAGGGTTTGATTAAGGCAGGGAAAATGGAGTACGAGAAGAAGCTTGCAGGGAACATTAAGACGGATTGCAAATGTTTCTATAGCTATGTAAAGAGAAAAAGGTTAGTAAAGACAAACGTAGGTCCCCTGCAGTCAGAATCAGGGGAAGCCATAACGGGGAACAAAAAAATGGCAGACCAATTGAACAAGTACTTTGCTTCGATATTCACAAAGGAGGACACAAACAACCTTCCGGATATAAAAGTGGTCAGAGGGTCTAGTAAGGAGGAGGAACTGAGGGAAATCCTTATTAGTCGGGAAATTGTGTTGGGGAAATTGATGGGATTGAAGGCCGATAAATCCCCAGGGCCTGATGGACTGCATCCCAGAGTACTTAAGGAGGTGGCCTTGGAAATAGCGGATGCATTGACAGTCATTTTCCAACATTCCATTGACTCTGGATCAGTTCTTATTGAGTGGAGGGTAACCAATGTAACCTCACTTTTTAAAAAAGGAAGGAGAGAGAAAACAGGGAATTATAGACCGGTCAGCCTGACCTCAGTGGTGGGTAAAATGATGGAATCAATTATTAAGGATGTCATAGCAGCGCATTTGGAAAAAGGTGACATAATAGGTCCAAGTCAGCATGGATTTGTGAAAGGGAAATCATGCTTGACAAATCTTCTGGAATTTTTTGAGGATGTTTCCAGTAGAGTGGACAAGGGAGAACCAGTTGATGTGGTATATTTGGACTTTCAGAAGGCTTTCGACAAGGTCCCACATAAGAGATTAATGTACAAAGTTAAAGGACATGGGACTGTGGGTAGTGTGCTGACATGGATTGAGAACTGGTTGTCAGACAGGAAGCAAAGAGTAGGAGTAAATGGGTACTTTTCAGAATGGCAGGCAGTGACTAGTGGGGTACCGCAAGGTTCTGTGCTGGGGCCCCAGCTGTTTACACTGTACATTAATGATTTAGACGAGGGGATTAAATGTAGTATCTCCAAGTTTGCGGATGACACTAAGTTGGGTGGCAGTGTGAGCTGCGAGGAGGATGCTATGAGGCTGCAGAGTGACTTGGATAGGTTAGGTGAGTGGGCAAATGCATGGCAGATGAAGTATAATGTGGATAAATGTGAGGTTATCCACTTTGGTGGTAAAAACAGAGAGACAGACTATTCGGCCATTCTGAATGGTGACAGATTAGGAAAAGGGGAGGTGCAACGAGACCTGGGTGTCATGGTACATCAGTCATTGAAGGTTGGCATGCAGGTACAGCAGGCGGTTAAGAAAGCAAATGGCATGTTGGCCTTCATAGCGAGGGGATTTGAGTACAGGGGCAGGGAGGTGTTACTACAGTTGTATAGGGCCTTGGTGAGGCCACACCTGGAGTACTGTGTACAGTTTTGGTCTCCTAACTTGAGGAAGGACATTCTTGCTATTGAGGGAGTGCAGCGAAGGTTCACCAGACTGATTCACGGGATGGCGGGACTGACCTATCAAGAAAGACTGGATCAACTGGGCTTGTATTCACTGGAGTTCAGAAGAATGAGAGGGGATCTCATAGAAACGTTTAAAATTCTGATGGGTTCAGAGAGGTTAGATGCAGGAAGAATGTTCCCAATGTTGGGGAAGTCCAGAACCAGGGGTCACAGTCTAAGGATAAGGGGTAAGCCATTTAGGACCGAGATGCGGAGAAACTTCTTCACCCAGAGAGTGGTGAACCTGTGGAATTCTCTACTACAGAAAGTTGTTGAGGCCAATTCACTAAATATATTCAAAAAGGAGTTAGATGAAGTCCTTACTACTAGGGGGATCAAGGGGTATGGCGAGAAAGCAGGAATGGGGTACTGAAGTTGCATGTTCAGCCATGAACTCATTGAATGGCGGTGCAGACTCGAAGGGCCGAATGGCCTACTCCTGCACCTATTTTCTATGTTTCTATGTTTCTATCTGAGATCAGCTTGGATGGTCTTTGAGGTGTTATAACTGTGCGCACTAGGTCCGTGCAGCAGAGCAGGTCTCCAATCGCCCTGATTAACTCTTGCCACTGGATAAAGGCTTAGCTCTGTCAAGCCCGTGTGGTGGCTGGTGTGCAACGGTCATCACACATTAAAAAAATCCACGCACAGGCATCTTCCACCCCCTTAACTGGAGTTCAGGACTGGAACTTCGAGTCCTTCATTGAAACATCTGTGAACTCTCGTGGAAGCAAGTCATCCTCGTTTGAGGGATCGCCTATGATGATGATAACTGGCCTTACTGCCTGAGGGTTAGGTACCAACAACCACAACTTGTCGAGAACTTAGTAAAACGTCCCAAGGCGCTTCACAGGAGTGTTATAAAACAACATTTGACAACAAGCCACATAAGGAGATATTAGACCAGATGACCAAAAGCTTGATCAAAGAGGTCAGTTTTAAGAAGCGTCTTAAAGCAGGAGAGAGAGGTAGAGAGGCAGTCAGGTTTAGGGAGGGAATTCCAGAGCTAAGGCCTAGGCAGCTGAAGGCATGGCCACCAATGGTTGAGTGATTAAAATCAATGATGTTCAAGACGCCAGAAATAGAGGAGTGTAGATATCTCGGCGGGGGGTGGGAGGGGGATTGTGGGGCTGGAGGAGATTACAGAGAAAGGGAGGGGCGAGGCCATGGAGAGATTTGAAAACAAGGATGAGAATTTTTAAATTGAGGCGTTGCTTAACCGGGAGCCAATGTAGGTCAGTGAGCACAGGGATGATGGGTGAATGGGACTTGGTGCGAGTTAGGACACGGGCTGCTGAATTTTGGATGACCTCAAGTTTACAGAGGGTAGAGTGGGAGGCCAGCCAGGAGTGTGTTGTGATAGTCAAGTCTAGAGGTAACAAAGGCAACCCGAGCAAGAGTTGGTGCCTTTATAGGAGAATTTTTTTTTTAAAAAGCAGATAATCACCAGTCTGTTCTTTGGGAGAAAAGTGGCACTATTGTATGGAAAGCTTCTGTCATGTTGTCGAGCAGTGGGCACAGCCCTTTGTGGCCTCATTTTCCAATCACGGCGGAGTAGAACCCAGGTCATTTCCTAAAGTACATAGGGACAGGAAGGAGTAGGCCATTGAGCCCCTCAACCCTGTTCTGCCATTCAATGAGATCGGCGAGCTAACTCCATATACTTGCCTTTGGCCCATATCTCTTAGTACCTTTGGTTAACAAATATATATCAATCTCCGATTTAAAATTAACAATTGATCTAGCATCAACTGCCGTTTGCGGAAGGGAGTTCCAAACTTCTGCCACCCCTTGCGTGTAGAAGTATTTCCTAATTTCACTCCTGAATGGTCTGGCTCTAATTTTTAGACTATGCCCCTAGTCCTAAATCCCCAACCAGCAGAACTAGTTTCTCTCTATCTACCCTATCTATTCCCCTTAATATCTTGAAAACTTTGATCAGATCACTCCTTAACCATACAGATTCTAGGGAATACATCCCTAATTTGTGTAATCTCTTATCATGATTTAACCCTCAGTGTAAACCTACACTGCACTCCCTCCCAGACCAATATATCCTTCCTCAGCTGCAGTGCCCAGAACTGCTCACACTGCTCCAGGTGTGGTCTAACCAGGGTTTTGTATAGCTGCAGCATAACTTCTACTCCCTTGTACTCTAGTCCTCTAGATATAAAGGCCAACATTCTATTAGCCTTTTTGATTAGTTTCTGTACCTGTTCATGACATTTTAATGATCCGTGTACCTGAACCCCAAAGTCTCTTTGGATTCCACTGCTTTTAGCTTTTCGCCATTGGCCTCACCCACATTAAAATCCATTTGCCACAGTTTGTCCCATTCATTAATCTGTCAATATCCCTTTGTAATTTTATGCTTTCATCTACACTGCCTACCGTGACGCCTATCTTTGTGTCATCGTCAAATTTGGATATATGCCTTTCTATATTTTGGTTTCCATATTTACGAAAAGATATACTTGCTTTGGAGGCAGCTCAGAGAAGGTTCACTCGATTGATTCCGGAGATGAGAGGGTTGACTTCTGAGGAAAGGTTGAGTAGGTTGGGCCTCTACTCATTGGAATTCAGAAGAATGAGAGGTGATCTTACCAAAACGTATAAGATTATGAGGGGGCTTGACAAGGTGGATGAAGAGAGGATGTTTCCAATGATGGAGGAGATTAGAACTAGGGGGCATAATCTTAGAATAAGGGGCCGCCCATTTAAAACTGAGATGAGGAGGAATTTCTTCTCTCAGAGGGTTGTGAATCTGTGGAATTCGCTGCCTCAGAGAGCTGTGGAAGCTGGGCCATTGAGTAGATTTAAGACAGAGATTGACAGTTTCTTAACCGATAAGGGAATAAGGGGTTATGGGGAGCAGGCAGGGAAGTGGAGCTGAGTCCATGATCGGATCAGCCATGATCGTATTAAATGGCGGAGCAGGCTCAAGTGACTGTATAGCCCACTCTTGCTCCTAATTCTTATGTTCTTAGGTTATATCATCATCTAAGTCGTTAATAAATTCCGTGAATTGTTGAGGTCCCTGCGGGACACCACTAGTCACATCCTGCCAATTAGAGTATCTACCCATTATCCCTACTCTCTGTCTCCTGCCGCTCAGCCAATTTTCTGACCAGGCCAATCATTTTCATTCACTTCCAAGGGCTTCTACCTTAGTTAACAGTCTCTTATGTGAGACTTTATCAAATGCCTTCTGGAGCCTGGTTCAGCTCTCTGTAGTCCAGGTACTGCCATCCCTGCTATCTCTAGAGTCTAGTGCTCAGCCGCCACACCTGGGTTATACTGCTGACTGCGCATTGTACTGGACGACAGCGGAGCTCTGCAGCCATGTGCTTGGGACACAGTGCAAGGCTCATCATGCCGGGAGGCTAATTTGTAATGTTCTGAAAGTGGTTGTGAGCGATGCTTCCTCTACAAAGAGTCACATGTAAAGGTCTAACATTTCCCCCAAGAGCTATTTCTAAAATATGACTTTGGAACATAGGCACAGCAGTGGGCCATTCAGCCCTTCGAGCGTGTTCCACCATTCTGTGAGTTCATGGCTGATCTGTACCTCAACTCCATGTACCCACCTTTGCACCAAATCCTTTGATACCTTTACCCAGAAAAAACATAGAAACATAGAAAATAGGTGCAGGAGTAGGCCACTCAGCTGTTTGAGCCTGCACCGCCATTCAATGAGTTCACGGCTGAATGTGCAACTTCAGTACCCCATTCCTGTTTTCTCGCCATACCCCTTGATCTCCCTCGTAGTAAGGACTACATTTAACTCCTTTTTGAATATATTTAGTGAATTGGCCTCAACAATTTTCAGTGGTAGAGAATTCTACAGGTTCACCACTCTCTGGGTGAAGAAGTTTCTCCTCATCTCAGTCCTAAATGGCTTACCCCTTATCCTTAGACTGTGACCCCTGGTTCTGGACTTCCCCAACATTGGGAACATTCTTCCTGCATCTAACCTGTCCAATCCCGTCAGAATTTTAAACGTTTCTATGAGATCCCCTCTCATTCTTCTGAACTCCAGTGAATACAAGCCCATTTGATCCAGTCTTTCTAGATATGTCAGTCCCGCCATCCCGGGAATCAATCTGGTGATTTCAGCCTTGAAAGTTTCAGTTGACCCAGCAGGCACAGCCTGTTGAGGGAAGAGAGTTGCACATTTCTGCCAAGCTTTGTTTCGAATTTGAATTAGATTTCACATAGTGCAATCTCAATTGATGTACGACCTGCGAGAGTGATTTCGCAGTGCATGGCAGTTGGGTCAACTGAAAAAAAAAAAAGGCACTTTATGACAACTCCTCGCACGCAGGTAGATGTCGCAGAGTGCTTTACGGTGAGGAGGAAAGTGGACACACAACATGAGGCTAGGAGGAACAAAATGGAGAGAGGACAAGATGGGCAACCAAAGGCAAGGTGCAAGATGGTTATTGATTGAGGAGGTTTTTTTGAAACGGGCTGGGTGGTAGCAAGGCAGAGGGAACTGGGTATACTTCCAGAGGGCAAGAACGTAGTGGCTGAGTGAGCAGCTGGAGTGATGAGGGTCAGGGAGAAGCCCAGTGCTAGGATGGCAGAGAATGTGACTGTATCATTATCATAGGCGGTCCTTCGAACTAGGATGACTTGCTTCCACATGAGTTCACAAATGCTTCAATGAAGGACCCGCTGTTCCAGTCCTGAACTCCAATTGAGAGGGTGGAAGGTGCCTGTGCGTGGATTTTATTAACGTGTGGTGGCCATCGCACACCAGCCACGACACGGGCTTGACAAAGCGAGGCCTTTATCCAGTGACGACTGGAGACCTGCTCTGCTGCACGGACCTAGTGTGCACACATATCGCAGTGTGGGCTGGCCCGTGCTGCCCCTGGGCTCTCGGCGCGTTTGGGCCCTGTACCTTCATTCACCGCACTCCCACCACAATCTCTCGCCGCTCCTCCGCCACAAACATTCGCCGCACCTCCACCACGATAATTGCAGTTTAAGTGACCTATTCCGCAGCTTGACTCGCACTGCAGCTGACGGAGCAAAGCGACGGGAGCGTTGCTAGGGTCCCTTGTTAAGAATGGTTGTAGCCCTTGTGTAGGGTGCAGTGTTGGAGAGCTAAAGGGGGAGGAGGGGGTGGTTCAATGTTGTTTAAAACCTTTGACTGTTTTATTTCCTTATCCTTTTAGTTCCTGACTTTCCTGTTTTCCAAAGAAAACTCCATTTGGGATTTGAGGTTTGATCAGGTCTGCCTGGAAGCGATGAGCAATCCCCTGTCTCATTATTGGATCTCCTCATCTCACAACACGTGAGTAATTGCCTCTACCCAGCCATAATCTCCACCGAGTGGAGCAGCTCTGAGCCGGTTCCACCCACATCGTACCAAACTCTTTCAAAGCACTTTGCCAGGTTTCGGGTGAATTCTTAAGTAACCGTGTCACCAGCGTGCATTTTAGTTAGTGCCTGTCCATTGGAGTTAATTTTCCGTTCTTAAACTGTACTCTATTCGCACCCCCCCCTCCCCTCTCGCTCTCTCTGCTATAGGGTACAGTTCCACAGGCACAAGGGTTATGCACGACCCATTCAAAATACTGCACGTGCGCTGTTTTTCGCATTGAAGAGCCAGCTGCACGGGAGGTCCCGAGTGCTGTGCGGTCACGTGGCTTAAAGGGAACATTACTTTCTAGTATCTCACCCAATGGCGTTTCCTAGCCAATCACGATCCTCCTTTTAAAGGGTTCACCAGACTGATTCCTGGGATGGGGGGATTGTCCTATGTTGAGAGATTGAGCAGACTAGGCCTATGTTCTCTGGAGTTTAGAAGAATGGGAGGTGATCTCATTGAAACATACAACATTCTTACCGGGCTTGACAGGGTAGATGCAGGGAGGAGGTTTTCCCCTGGCTGGGGAGTCTAGAACCAGGGGTCACAGTCTCAGAATAAAGGGTCGGCCATTTAGGACTGAGATGAGGAGAAACTTCTTCACTCAGAGGGCTGTGGAGGCTCAGTCTTTGAGTATATTCAAGGTTGAGGTCGATAGATTTTTGAATATTAAGGGAATCGAGGGATATGGGGATAGTGCAGGCAAGTGGAGTTGAGGTAGAAGATCAGCCAAGATCTTATTGAATGGCGGAGCAGGCTCGAGGGGCCGAATGGCCTACTCTTGCCCCTAATTCTTATGTTTTTACTTCCTTTACCTTTTTTATGTACACATTGTGCAACAGGAGTAGCTGGTTAGTGATCAAGAGTGGGGGAGCACTAGTCAATTTGTATTCCCTCCCTAGCTCAGGGATGCAGAGGAAGACTGTACGTCCATACCCAGTTAAGATCAGCTAACTCCGCATAGAACAGGGATCAAACTGCCGATGTTAGCGGTTATTTTTTTCTTAAGGGGCTTTGTGCATGAAACCTCAGGAAGTAGCACCGTGCTGAATCTGACTGGGTAGCATTGGGCTGACTGGGGAGCGAGGGTTGCTTTATAGGCTGTCTCTGGACTTTTGCCCCGTCAGCCTACTTTGTGTTTTTATTACTATACAGTTTATTACTGTCCTCCTGCTGGCAGTGATAGTGAGGAGCAGATTTCATGAGCTAGAGTCTGTTGTCAAAAGCTGCACCTGCGACTGTCACTTTCAGCATCGGGGGCAGAGATAGGACTGTCAACAGGAAGTGACACAACACAGCTTTGGACGCAAAGGTGATATAAAGAAGCTGTTTGAACTGTATGTCTGAGTCGCAGGAGGGAAAGACATTATTGTATCAAGCAGCTTAGAAACATGGAACATAGAAATTTACAGCGCAGAAGGAGGCCATTTTGACCCATCATGTCCGCGCCGCCGACAAAGAGCCGCACGACCCTCGGTCAGCAGCCCTGAAGGTTACATATAAACCTATGAACAATGGTGGAAAGGTAAAGAGCACCCAGCCCAACCAGTCCGCCCCACACAACTGCGACACCCCTTACACTGAAACATTCTACACTCCACCCCAAATGGAGCCATGTGATCTCCTGGGAGAGGCAAAAACCAGATTAAAAACCCAGGCCAATTAGGGGGGAAAAAAATCTGAGAAAATTCCTCTCCGACCCATTCAGGCGATCGAAACTAGTCCAGGAGATCACCCTGGCCGTATTCGATTCCCTGCAGTACTTGCCATCATATCTGCGCCAGCCAACAAGAGGTTATCCAGTCTAATCCCAATTACCAGCTCTAGGTCCGTAACCCTGCAGGTTATGGCACTTTTAAGTGCCCATCCAACCACCTTTTAAATGTGGTGAGGGTTTCTACATCCATCACCCTTCCAGTCAGTGAGTTCCAGACCCCCCACAACCCTCTGCATGAAGAAGCCCCCCCTAAAATCCTCTCTGAACCTTCCACCAACCACCTTAAAACTATGCCCCTTCGAAATAGACCCCGCCACCCAATGGAAATAGGTCCTTGCTTAGCTTAAGCATTCATTGTAGGAATGGGACATATGTCACCTTATAAGAACATAAGAAATAGGAGCAGGAATAGGCCACACGGCCCCTCGAGCCTGCTCCGCCATTCATTCAATAAGATGGTGGCTGATCTTCGATCTCAACTTCTCTTTCCTGCCCGATCCCCATATCCCTTGATTTCCTGAGAGTCCAAAAATCTATCTATCTCAGCCTTGAATATACTCGACTCACATCCACAGCCCTCTGGGGTAGAGAATTCCAAAGATTCACCACCCTCTCAGTGAAGAAATTTCTCTTCATCTCTGCCTTAAATGGCCAATCCTTTATCCTGAGACTGTGCCCCCTCGTTCTAGACTCTCCAGCCAGGGGGAACAACCTCTCAGCATCTACCCTGTCAACCCCCCTCAGAACTTTATACTTTTCAATGAGATAATTATCCAAACCAGCAGAAATTCAGATTGCAGTTCAAATGCAGGGAGACACTCTTTTCAGCTACATTTTCACCAAAAAAAATCACAGCAGACTGTCACTTTCCACTAACCTCGCCACCTAATATTATCATGGCAACACAATCACCACACGGACTGCAGCAGTTCAAGAAGTAGGCCCATCACCACCTTCTCAGGGCAACTAGGGATGGGCAACAAATGCCGGCCTTGCTTGCGTCACACACATTCCAGCGATCAAATAAAAATGTTTCGGCAAACTGGCCTGAGCAGCAGTATCATCAATGTCATATTATAGTGGTGTGGCGAACAGTGCAACATCTGGATGTGATGGTACTGAGGCATTTCTGTGTGTTGCACATGATATCTCCTAATCCAGCCCTCTGCGTGACGGATTGGTCTTAACACTCACATCGCAATCACGCGCACACAAGGTTTTCGGGAGGCCTGAATCTGGCAGCCAACTGCATGGTCACTTTCAGCTGCTGTGCTGAATGAATGAATGTGCCGTCCTTCCATAAAAAAAAGACCCCTCTGTTGAATGAATAATGTGCCATTTGAGAATCGCTGTGTTACTGCCTGTGGAATGACTTCCCCCTCTATGCACATCAACTTTGAACCGTACTGCTTGACTGTCTACATGCCAATACACGCCATCACTGACTCCTGCTGTCTCTGTTGCAGCTATCTAACCGGGGATCAGTTTTCCAGTGAGTCTTCGCTGGAAGCCTATGCTCGCTGCCTGAGAATGGGGTGCCGGTGTATTGAGTGTAAGTAAACCAAAATGTCTTCTTGTGACACGCCTGATTTGTTTTAGAGAACAACAAAACCATCGGGTGGACATCACTGGCGGGAGAAATAGAGATGAGGAGAGTGTAATAAGAACATACATAAGAAATAGGAGCAGGAGTAGCCCATTCAATAGGATCACGGCTGATCTGATCTTGGCCTCAACTCCACTGTCCTGCCTGTTCCCCATATCCCTTGATGAATGGTTTAGCACATTGTCTGTTCCTGAGCCTGAGCCCAGCCTGGACCAATGGCATGAGAGCCTTATCTCACTGTTGGTATTGAAGGCCTTGAGTCATTTTTCTTTTTTCATCGAAAACCAGTTTCCAGCGGACTTGAGCAGACAGCATAACATCCATTCACAAATTAGCTCAAAGAATGGAGGAAAAGTGCCTCGGCAGGCCCTGCCGATCAACGTTCCCTGTCGGCTGCATGGCCGCACAGCGCTCCAGGGATCCCACACGGCCAGCTTGCCGGCTTTTCAATGTAGAAACTGAGCATGCCTGGTATTTTGATTGGCCCGGTATTTTGCCCGTTAAAGGGGCTGCGCGGGCCAGAAAAAAATTCTCGGGAACATTGATGCGGAAAATGCACCCGTTTGTATTGAGTAGATTAAGGACATACATTGGCAGACAAAGACTTGAATCTAATGGTCTGCCCTCCCACCAAAGGAACATTTCAGTGGTGGGCATTTTCTGTCTGGACCTTTTGGAGGGTTGGATCGAAAAGGAGGAATTAAAGAAAGTATTTTATAAGATAATCACAATTAAAAGTTGATTTCTTTTTCTCTTGATCTTGTCTCTTAAAGGCACTGGCTTGTGTTTGGGTGCTGAGCATCTTCCACTGCTTCACCAAAGTGGGTGTCCTTTAAGGTGTGTGCCTCGACAGTCCGTGTCAGCAGGCCCGAGAGGACATTGTGGCCGAGCCTCCTCTGATGGTCTCACTTGCCCAGTAAAGGTCACTCAGTGGTGATGGGGAGCAATCATCTCCCAGTCTGCATTCCCGCTTCTGTCTGGTGTCCACTGGCCCCCTGCTGGGAAGAGCAAGCGTGTGGACGTCAGATGACGACAAAGCTCAACTGTGATAGGCTCCCATGGTGGATGACATGAATTGAGGGGATTACATTTGAAGATTGATCATTTGAAACAAAGTATTGGACAGTAGCTGGCACGCCATCTGGAGTCAGCACCTTGAGGAGAGGAGGAATGAGGTGGGGGGGGTGGGGGGGTGGGGGGAGAGATTTACTCAGAATAAGATGAAGATGGCCTTTATACCATTTCAGTATTTGGTAGAGGCGTAGGTGCGGAGGATGCTTGATGTAGTCGGCAGTGTGAGTGAGTGAGGGGAGCACAGTACGTGGTTGGATCAGGTTAATGAACCAATTGTAACCTTTCTTACAGTGGATTGCTGGGATGGACCTGAGGGAATGCCAGTTATCTACCATGGCCACACTCTGACTTCAAAAATCAAATTTAACGACGTTCTGACTACAATCAAGGAACATGCCTTTGTGACTTCAGAGTAAGATGCCCTTTTGTTATCTCCTTGTGCCGTCGTTCCCTTTAAACAGAAGCACTCGACCAGCAACATTATTACATCAGCCATTTGAAGTTAATAGTCTTCTGGTGGTATTGTGCATGTCAGTTTAAAGTGGTGAAAATCTGACAAAATTTAAACCATTCCTTTTCCGTTTTCTCTTTTCATTGTGATTTATTTTCAATCTTTCTAGTATTTTTATTCTGTGGAAAATCCCCCTCGACTTTGGCAACAGTCGGAGGTGCAGCTTTCCCCAGTGTCGCTCTTTAGTTATCTGAGCTCAGTGAAAGGTCATCTCCAATGCTGCCCTGCTGCCTGCCCTCCATTTGCACTGCCCCCTCCCCCACAGCTGTGTGGATCAGATCCTGACCCAAGTGACTGCAGAGATCAAGATCGAGCCTCCATGAGCCTTCACAATGCTGTGGGTCACCCTTCCAGTGCATTCCATCGCAGTGCCACCAGATCAAACAATTGTCAACATCTGTGGTGGAGCGAAATGTCCGAAAGCCATCATTTACTTGCCTCTTTGGGAGGTGATCAAGTCCATTAGTAATAAAAACAAAATGGCCTTCTTCAGTCCAATACTTCTGTCTGTGGTTTGTGTTGAGTTTGCTGGCTGACTTCCCTCACTGCTGCTATCACCATGTCCTCTCCCACTCCGGGGACTTTAGCACAAAAAAATCTAGGCTGACACTCCCAAATGCTGCACTGTCGGAGGTGCCGTCTTTCAGATGAGACGTTAAACCGAGGCTCCATCTG